>NC_057387.1:91570695-91680546 GCF_019320065.1 Cervus canadensis | reverse complement strand
GATTAAAGATCTAAATGTAAGACCAGAAACTATAAAACTCCTAAAGGAGAACATAGGCAAAACACTCTCCGACATAAATCACAGCAAGATCCTCTATGACCCACCTCCCAGAATATTGGAAATAAAAGCAAAAACTAAACAAATGGTACCTAATGAAACTTAAAAGCTTTTGCACTACAAAGGAAACTATAAGTAAGGTGAAAAGACAGCCCTCAGATTGGGAGAAAATAATAGCAAATGAAGAAACAGACAAAGGATTAATCTCAAAAATATACAAGCAACTCCTGAAGCTCAATTCCAGAAAAATAAATGACCCAATCAAAAAATGGGCCAAAGAACTAAACAGACATTTCTCCAAAGAAGACATACAGATGGCTAACAAACACATGAAAAGATGCTCAACATCACTCATTATTAGAGAATTGCAAATCAAAACCACAATGAGGTACCATTACACGCCAGTCAGGATGGCTGCTATCCAAAAGTCTACAAGCAATAAATGCTGGAGAGGGTGTGGAGAAAAGGGAACCCTCTTACACTGTTGGTGAGAATGCAAACTAGTACAGCCGCTATGGAGAACAGTGTGGAGATTCCTTAAAAAACTGGAAATAGAACTGCCATATGACCCAGCAATCCCACTCTTGGGCATACACACCGAGGAAACCAGTCTGAAAGAGCACGTGCACACCCAATGTTCATTGCAGCACTGTTTATAATAGCCAGGACATGGAAGCAACCTAGATGCCCATCAGCAGATGAATGGATAAGGAAGCTGTGGTACATATACACCATGGAATATTACTCAGCTGTCAAAAAGAATTCATTTGAATCAGTCCTAATGAGATGGATGAAACTGGAGCCCATTATACAGAGTGAAGTAAGCCAGAAAGATAAAGAACATTACAGCATACTAACACATATATATGGAATTTAGAAAGATGGTAACGATAACCCTATATGCAAAACAGAAAAAGAGACACAGAAATACAGAACAGACTTTTGAACTCTGTGGGAGAAGGTGAGGGTGGGATGTTTCAAAAGAACAGCATGTATACTATCTATGGTGAAACAGATCACCAGCCCAGGTGGGATGCATGAGACAAGTGCTCGGGCCTGGTGCACTGGGAAGACCCAGAGGAGTCGGGTGAAGAGGGAGGTGGGAGGGGGGATCGGGATGGGGAATAAGTGTAAATCTATGGCTGATTCATATCAATGTATGACAAAACCCACTGAAATGTTGTGAAGTAATTAGCCTCCAACTAATAAAAAAATTAAAAAAAAAAAAAAAAAGGGAATCCTCTTATACCTTGGTAGGAAGGTACATTGGTGCAGCCGCTGTGGTAAACAGTATGGGATGTTCCTTAAAAAACTAAAAATAGAATTACAAATATGATCCAGCAATCCCACTCCTGGGCATATATCCAGAGAAAATTACAATTTGAAAAGACATATGCACCCCAATATTCACTGAAGGACTATTTACAATAGTCAAGACATGGAAGCAACCTAAATGTTCATTGGCAAAACAATAAATAAAGAAGATGTGGCACATATATACAATGGGATATTACTCAGCCATACAAGAGAATGAAATAATGCCATTTGCAGCAATGCAATGCAGGATGGACCTAGAGATGATCAAACTAAGTAAAGTCAGACAAAGAAAGGCAAATATCATATGATACCACTTATATGGGGAATCTAAAATATGATACAAATGAACTTATTTACAAAACAGAAACAGATTCACAGTCAGAAAAAAACATATTTATGGTTAGCAAAGGGGAAAGGGTGTGGAGCAATAAATTAAGAGTTTGGGATTAACAGATACAAACTACTACATATGATATATAAACAGGAAGTTTTTACTATATAGCACAGGGAATTATATACAATATCCTGGAGTGGGGTGCCATTTCCTACTCCAGGGGGTCTTCTCAACCCAGGGATTGAACTTGCATCCCCTGCATCTTCTGCATTGGCAAGCAGATTCTTTATCACTGTGCCACCTGGGATGCCTGCTAACTCTATAATAAAAGTATGCTTAGTTTTGTTGGGAACTACCAAAATGTCTTCTAAAATGGCTATAGCACTTTGATTTCCCACCAGCAATGAATGAGAGTTCCTCTTGTTCTAGAGCCTCACCATTTGGTGTTGTCAGTGTTTTGGATTTGGGGAATTTTAGCTGTTTTAACAGGTGCACAATGGTAATCCATTGCTGTACTAATTTATAGTTCCCTGTTGACCTATGATTTGGAACATATTGCCATATGCATATTTGCCATCTGTATGTCTGTTCAGACCGTGCACTCACTTTTAAAGTGGGTCATTCATTTTCTTATTATTGAGTTTTAAGAGTTGTTTGTATATTTTGGGCAAGAAGCCTTATCAGATAAGCCTTCTGCAAACATTTTCTTCCAATCTGTGCCTTATCTTTTCTTCTCTTGACAGTGTCTTTCACAGAGCAGAAATATTTCACTTTAATGAAGTCCATCCAGCTTATCAATCTTTCCTTTCATGGATCATACCTTTGTTATATCTTAAAAGTCATCATTAAATCCAGTATCTAGATTTTCTTCTATATTCTAGAAATTTTATAATTTTTGCCTTTTATATCCAGACTTGTGATCCATTTTGAGTTAATTTTTGTGAAAGGTGTAAGTTATATGTCTAGACTCATTTTTGGTATGTGGATGTTCAGTTGTTCTAGAATCATCTATTGAAGAGACTACTTTTCTCAACTTTTTGACTTTGCTCCTTTGTCAGAATTCAGTTGACTATATTTAAACTGACCTATTTCTGGGTTCTCTATTCTGCTCCATCAATCTGTTTATTCTTTTGCCAATGCCACATTGTCTTAACTACTGTAACTTTATATAAAGCTCTTAAGTATTAATCCTTAATATTAGTAGTATTAGTCCTCCAACTTTAATACTGTGTTGGCTATTCTGTGTTTTCTGTGTCTCCACAAAAATTTTGGAATCAGTTTGCTGGCAACCAGAAAATAACTTGCTATGATTTTTATTAGGATTGCATGAAGTATATAGATAAAGTTTGGAAGAACTGACATCTTGACAACATTGAGTCTTCTTATTCATGAATATGGAACATATCTCCGTTTATTTAGTTCTTCTTTGATTTCTTTCATTAATGTTTTATAGTTCTCTTCATATATATCTTGACTATATTTTATTAGATTTACACCTAAGTATGCTAAATAAGGGCTTTCTTGGTGACTCAGTAATAAAGAATCTGCTTGCAATGCAAGAACTGCAGGCTCAATCCCTGGGTCAGGAAGATCCCTTGAAGGAGGAAATGGTGAATAAATAGCAACCCACTCCAGTAATCTTGCCCAGAAAATCCCATGCACAGAGGAGCCTGGTATGCTAAAGCCCATGGGGTCACAAAGGAGTTGGACAGAACTGAGTGACTAAACAACCACCACAAATGCTAATGTAAATAGTACTGATTTTAATTTCAAATTTCACTTCTTCATTGCTGGTATTCTTTTGCATTTTTATTTTCTATTTTATAATGTATTCTTAAAACAGTAAAAATCCCTTTAATTAAAATTTGTTCTAGATACTTAGGTCATCACAAAGTACCTAATTTGAACCTTGTGCATTCATAAACATTCCTCCACATGCAAGATCCTCTTCACCTGTGTTTTCTGCATTTGGTCTCTTAAGTATCCGTTAAAGCTTTATTGGAGCCTTACCTCTTCTAGGAGGCATTTTCTGGCCCTTCTGGCTATAGTAATCATTCCCTCTCCTGTAAGCCTACCATACCTATTCAAACCTTATTTATACTCTGCCTTAAATAAACTCTACTTTTCAATGTGTATTTAGTATCAGCAAGGCTAGTATCTCCTTAAAGTCCAGATCAGCTGGGCATCACTCACCTCCAAGATTATATAGAAGTGCTAGACGCTGTTCAGATCTTTTTCTATTCAGATATCATTTATCTTGACTTCTCCAGCCCAGGTGACATTTTCCTTTTCTGAACTTCTTTGGCACTTTCAGACTGCAGCTCAATCCTTTTATTGCTCTCTAATAATATCTTGAACAAAAAACAAATTCAACCAGCAATCTCCACAACAGTCTTCGTGGAAACAAATAATCACTATGATTGAATTACATGAAAGAAGTGAGACAGCCTACCTTTAAATATTTTGAAAATATCTTGGTTACAATTTATTCACTGTCAAAGGCCTTTCATATTCCAGGTTCCGTGTTAGAAAGTGAAGTAAATACAAAGATGAGAAAAACATTCTGCCTCTCCAGGGGCTCAGAGTCTAATGAGAAAGCTTCAAAAGAAATACTGGAACTGGTTCTTAAGAGTAGTAAGTGTTCACTTGTTAGTAAAAGAAAAAGAGAGAAATTAATAAGAGTAAAGATCTGGAGTTTGGGAGGGCATTACTCATTTTAATTAATGCACTGCACATATTCCTTAAATAAAGATATTTTAAAAGTCTTCTCTCAGTGCACATTTTCCCATTTTATTCTGGATTTTTTGTTTCACTTTCATGAAAGAAATGAATGAGAAAAGTCACTGGCCCCAGAAATTCCTCATCCATGACAAGCCTTTTGTAATCACTTAGAGTACTTTGTAATAGGGAGAAAAAGGAGGCACAGAGAGCCCAGAGAGGTTGTTAGGTAAGTCTCAACCTTCGTGGGAGAAAGGTTGCATTGTTACCAGGTTCAATCAGGTCCCCCCCTGCTGTGGTACACTGAGAATCTTAATCCAACAAATTGCCTTAAAATACCCAATCAATGGCACCACCAAAGCAGAAGGCATTATAGATCATCAAAGGAGCCAAGCAGAAAGAACAAAGCAGATTTTTCACACTGGGCACCTCTAAGATGCTGTACCTTTTGACATCTGTTTGCCAAAGGCTTGGCCAAGCTCGAAATCTGGTGATTATTCTATTCAGCATCCAGTGGACTGAGCATGAACTCTAAAAATGGGATTCTTTTGTGTGTCTCCTAATAATAATAGTAGTGATAATAATGGTAATAAACACTACCATTTATTGAAAATCTACAATTTGATAAGTACTTTATATATATTATCACATCTAATTATAATAAGAACTCAGCAAGGTAGGTAATTCTTACCACACATCCACCCACCTCCACCACACTCACCTAAGTTATTTTACAAATAACTTACTGTTAAACAAAGTCACACAGTTAGTAAATGGCTGACCCAGGATTTGAACGCAGGCCTGGCTAACACCCACGCTGCTGTCATTTCTACCCTACTACTTGCCTCTCATGAAAGGTTTCTATGTTGCCAAATGTTGGAAAAGGCCCGTACATAACCACAGTGCTACTCATTCCAGGAAAACGACCAAAGCATAGGACAGAAGGAAGAATAAGTGCTACTTTTCACACCAGAGGTCATGACCAGATAAGAGAGTAATTCTGAAAGATACTAAGCATAAATGTGTTGGCTCTCTTTCTCCATTTCACAGTCATGATCATTTTTAAGTTTCTATCATTACAGTCTCTAGAGAAAAGTAGCCACGGAGAAGGGATACAATTCACAAAAGATAATGAATAGAGATTAGAAAGGATAAAAATAATTGCCAAATCAAAAAGAAAGTTGGAGAAGAAAAAAAGATAGAAATGGATTATCAATCACTTACAATAATATGAATTCAGCCAATATGAATCAAAGGATAATGAACTCAAGAGGCAAAACAAATCCATGGCAGTATAACAGAAATGAAAGGGATTGGGGTCCGAGGACCTGAGTTTGAGTTACATTTTGCCACTATTTAGCTCTGTGGTCTAGATGATTAATTTCTCAGTGTCTCCAGTTATCTCATCTGCAAAACAAGAAAAATAGTATATTCTTGGGCTTCCCTTGTGGCTCAGCTGGTAAAGAATCCACCTGCATTGCAGGGGACCTGGGTTCAATCCCTGGGTTGGGAAGATCCACTGGAGAAGGGAAAGGCTACCCACTCCAGTATTCTGGCCTGGAGAAATCCATGGACTGTATAGTCCTTGGGGTCGCAGAGAGTCTGACACGACTGAATGACTTTCACTTTTCCTTTTCAGAGTTATGAGAATTAAATATAATAGCAAAAGTAAAATTTTTCATAAATTCTAAAAACACATGATTTTAACTTATCTCTAGTATGTCTCTGAGAAATTTAGAGTAGTTTTAGAAAGGCAAAGCCTTTAGAGTAAAACAAAATCAAAGCAACATGCAAACAAATGTATGGCAATAGAAAATAAAGTAAAATAGGATAAAGTTTATCAGAAAAGAAGATAAAAATATTTACTGAGACCCCGTCTAGCATTAGGAGAGTTCAAAAACAAACTTATTTAATTAATAGCTAACACCTTTGCACGGGATGTTATTACCCCTTATTTTACAGATAACATAGCTAAAGTTCAAAAATATAAAAAAATTTACCCAAGTAACACAGCTAATAAGTATTGGAATTTTAATTCAGTTCTAGATTTCTCAGACTCCAAAATTCATATTTCAGAGGTGTAACTCTTTTAAAATTGGAGTATAATTGCTTTACAATCTTGTGTTGGTTTCTGCTGCACAACATTAATCAACTATATGTATACATCATCCCCTCCCACTTGAGCCTTCCATGCCCTCCTTCCCACCCCTCTAGGTCATCGCTGAGCTCCCTGTACTACACAGCAGCCCCCATTAGCTATCTGTTTTACACATGCTAGTGTATATATGTCAGTGCTACTCTCTCAATTCATCCACCTGTCTCCTTCCTGCCATGTGTCCACAAGTCTGCTCTCTATGTCTGCATCTCTGTTAGTGAAGTCGCTCAGTCGTGTCCGACTCGTCACGACCCCGTGCACTGTAGCCTACCAGGCTCCTCCATCCATAGGATTCTCCAGGCAAGAATACTGGAGTGGGTTGCCATTTCCTTCTCCAGGGGGTCTTCCCAACCCAGGGATCAAACTCAGGTCTCCTGCATTGCAGGCAGACGCTTTACCCTCTGAGCCACCAAGGAAGTGCAAATAGGTTCATCAGTACCATTTTTCTAGATTCCATATATGTGCGTAAACATATGATATTTGCTTTTATCTTTCTGACTTATTTCACTCTGTATGACAGATTCTAGGTTGATCCACATCACTACAAATAACCCAATTTCTCAGCCATAAGAGAAATGAAATTGGGTCAGAGGTAGTGACTCTTGATCTGGATCCTGAAGAAAGAGCTGGACTGGCATGGCACTGTATGGAAAACAAACCAGAACTACAACAAAACCCAGTATGACACACCATTCAAGGACTTGCTGGAAACAGATGGTGAACTCAAGATAAACAAGGAGAATGTAATAAAGAAAGAATTTAAAAGTGGGAGAATAGGGTAAGGAAACCCAACTAGGGATAATGAAGCCACTCTACCCAAGCAAGAACAGAAAGCTGTTACCTTTCTCCCACAGATGTGAAGGTTTACTAAGGCCCTCTAGGCATGACAGATCATGGGGAGAGAGCGGTTATCAAAACCTGGAAAGTGTAAACATGGCCTTTAAGAGAAGAAGAATAAATACTCCTAACATTCTTCTCCTACATTATGATTTTCTGCCAGTCACAGGCACTCAACTGCCAGCCAGAGTGTAAGGGAGCCTGCTGATACAGTCCATAAAGGTGAACTTCTTGGGACTCTATGCAGAGTGGAAAAAAGTAGAGAGCACATCTGGAGGGGCAAATGGAAAATAACAAGAATGCTAATGAAATTGCCCAGTGGATTTTTGGGTATCAGTCATATTATTGGAGGTGGACTCTTGCTATTACCAAAACTATGACTAGAATAGAATACTAGAAACTGGATAATAGAGATCAATGAATCTGGGTAAGGAGTAGATGCGGGACATAAGTAGAAAGTATGGTTCACTACCAAAGCCTAAAAATTGAGCTTGCTTTTGTCCTAATTTCCCAGAAAGTATTTTTCAAAATACAATATAGCAGACCATCTTAAATTGTTGATTGTAAAAAATTCTTTTACCAATTTGCTTTTCAATATTTTATAATTTGCTTTCACTACTCCTACATGGAGAAAGATATCAGAAAAGTCATAAAATTTCTGTGATGTTTCTGAAAGGCCTTCAGTTAAAGTGCTGTGTGAAATAAGATTTTATGGTTTGGCAAACTCACTTTAATCTCCTGAACTCTGGAAATCATGCAAATCTGTAAGTGTCTCTATTTTGTGTGTGTGTGTGTGTGTGTGTGTGTGTGTGTGTATGTTATAGATTGTGATTTAACCCATTCATTCAAAATTAAGTGCACGCCTATATGAAAAGTTCTGTGATTGGGAAATGGAGAGGTAAAGTTATAAAAACTATAGCCCCTGAAGAAAGCTCATAGTAAAGCAAAAGTTGTCATTATTGTTGTTGTAATTGTTTGTCTTATCCCCATAAGTAAAACACTTAATTGTATAAGAAAAGAACTGAAGTTTATTTCTATTATCATTTCAACAATGCTTACTAGTAATCATATCACATAGTAGGCATGGACAGTTTTTATTGAAAGAGTGAAAAATAAATATCAGAATCACAGCATGTGAAAATGGAAAACATTACTATGTTCCTTAAGGCTTCTTCCTTTTGTTCATGTTCTTTCTTAACTAACCCCCACCATTTGGGTAAGTAAGTTTCAAACTATACTATACATACAAGGAAGTGTGTGTGTGTGCACGTATGTGTGTGCATGTGTGTGCACACATGCATGCACATGTGTGCCCAGTCATGTCCAACTCTGCGATCCCATGGACTGTAGCCCACAAGGCTCCTCTCTCCATGGGATTTTCCAGGCAAAGATACTGGAGCAGGTTGCCATTTCCTACTCCAGGGGATGTTCCCGACCAGGGATCAAATCTGTGTCTCTTGTGTCTCCTGAATTGGCAGGCAGATTCTTTACCACTGAGGGCCACTTAGCAAGCCCTACAAAGAAGTGTACAAATTACAAATACATACCTTGAATTTTTTTTTAGAAATCAGCAGGGCCATCTATACAGCCTTCAGATCAAAAAACAGGACAAAACCAACACTCCAGAAGCCCATTTCCAGGCACTACCCATCAGCCAAGGGAAACTACTATTCTGATTTTAATATAGGTTAGTTTGTCTGTTTTTAACTTTACATGAATGGAATTGTATGGTGTATATTCTTTTCCATCTGACTCCTATATATCAACATTATTTTTGTGAGATTTTCCCATGTAGTAATAGTTCACTCATTCTCAATGCTAATGATATTCTAGCATATAGTTATGGCTATAACCAAGTTTATCAACTCTATATGGTACTGGCACAAAGACAGAAATATAGATCAATGGAACAAAATAGAAAGTCCAGAGAGAAATCCATGCACCCATGAACATCTTATCTTTTAAAAAGGAGGCAAAAATACACAATGGAGAAAAGACAGTCTCTTCAACAAGTGGTTCTGGGGAAACTGGCCAACTATATGTAAAAGAATTGAAACTAGAACAGTTTCTAACACCATACACAAAAATAAACTCAAAATGGATTAAACACCTAAATGTAAGACCTAAATAAAATTCTTAGAGGAAAACACAGGCAGAACACTCTCTGACATAAATCACAGCAAGATTTTCTATGACCTACCTCACAGAGTAATGGAAATAAAAACAAAAATAAACAAATGGAACCTAATTAAACTTAAAAACTTTTGCACAATGAAGGAAACTATAAGCAAGGTGAAAAGACAGCCCTCAGAATGGGAGAAAATAATAGCAAACAAACAACTGACAAAGAATTAATCTCCAAAATATACAAGCAGCTCAGGCAGCACAATATCAGAAAAATGAACAACCCAATCAAAAAGTGGGCAAAAGACCTAAATAGACATTCTCCAAAGAAGACCTACAGATGGCTAATAAACACATGAAAAGATGTTCAACACCAGTCATTATTAGAGAAATGCAAATCAAAACCACAATGAGATACCATCTCACACTGGTCAGAATGCTTATAATCAAAAAGTCTACAAACAATAAATGCTGGAGAGGACATGGAGAAAAGGAAACCCTCTTACACTGTTGGTGGGAATGCAAACTGGTACAACCACTATGGAGAACAGCGTGGAGATTCCTTTAAAAACTGGGAATAGAACTACCATACGACCCAGCAATCCCACTGCTGGGCATATCCCTTGAGGAAACCAGAAGTGAAAGAGACACATATACCTCAGTGTTCATTGCAGCACTATTTACAATAGCTAGGACGTGGAAGAGACCTAGATGTCCATCAGTAGATGAAAGGATAAGGAAGTTGGAATACTACTCAGCTATAAAAATGAATGCATTTGAGTCAGTTCTAATGAGGTAGATGAGCCTGGAGTCTATTATACAGAATGAAGTAAATCTGAAAGAGAAAGACAAATAGTGTATATTAACACATATATATGGAATTTAGAAAGATGGTACCAGAGATTCCACATGCAAGGCAGCAAAGTAGACACAGACATAAAGAACAGACTTTTGGACTCAGTGGGAGGAGAGGGTGGTATGATTTGAGAGACTAGCATTGAAACATATATGTTACCATATGTAAAATAGATGACCAGTGTGAGTTTGATGCATGAAGCAGGGCACCCAAAGCCAATGCTCTGGGACAACCTAGAGGGATATGGTGGGGAGGATGGTAGGAGGGGTTTCAGTATGGGGGACACATATATACCTATGGCCAATTCATGTTGATGTATGGCAAAAAACACTACAATATTGCAATTATCCTCCAATTAAACTAATTTTTTAAAAACTCTACTATTTATTTGTTGTTGTTCAGTCTCTCAGCCATGTCCAACTCTTTGCAACCCCATGGGCTGCAGTACGCCAGGCTTCCCTGCCCTTCACTCTCTCCCAGAACTTGCTTAAAGTCATGTCCATTGAGTTGGTGATGCCATCCCACTGTCTCATTCTCTACTATTTACAGCCATTAGAATAAATCCTGATTTTGATTATTGCAAATAGTGCCACTAGGAATATTTTTAAATGTCTTTTTGGGGAATGTACATATTTCTGGGACTGGAAGACTGTCATTATCTACTAGAGCATAAGCTAGATATAGATATATATTCTAGCAGTACGTTTACAATGTTTTCTACAGGTTTTTTGGTAACAATTTATGTCCTACCAATACTATATGAGAATTCCAGTCTAAATCATTTTTTAAAGATTCAGCTTTAGTTTGATTATTTTCTTTTGCAAATATTTTCTGATCACTTTGGCCCACCAGTTGCCCTTTACCTGTGCTGCTACACTATAGTCCCATTTTTGTATTCCTCTTTTACAACTCGTTTGTAGTTTTTTCTTCACCTCTATCATACCCACTCCAGTACTCTTGCCTGGAAAATCCCATGGATGGAGGAGCCTGGTAGGCTACAGTCCATGGGGTCACTATGAGTCGGACACGACTGAACAACTTCACTTTCACTTTTCACTTTCATGCATTGGAGAAGGAAATGGCAACCCACTCCAGTGTTCTTGCCTGGAGAATTCCAGGGACAGGGGAGCCCAGTGGGCTGCCATCTATGGGGTCGCAGAGAGTTAGACACGACTGAAGTGATTTAGCAGCAGCAGCAGCACCTCTATCATATAAGTGCATAAAGGGTGAAAAGTACATCTTACTCATATTAGCATTCATAATAGGCACTGGTATGTAGAAAGACCACTCAGAGAATACTTATTGAATAAATGGATAAGTGGCATTTAATCCTATTCTCTTGCTTTTTGTAAAGATTTATCCATTAATTTTATTTTTTGGCCGTGGTGGCTCTTCCTCCCTGTGTGTGGGCCTTCCCTGGATGTGGTGAGCAGAGACTACTCTTTGTCACTGTGTGCAGGCTTCCCACTGCAGTGGCTCCCTTAGTCGCAGAGCACAGGTTCCAGGCATGAGCACTTCAGTAGCTGTGGTACACAGGCTCAGTAACTGCAGTTCACAGGCTCAGTAGTTGTGGTGCAGAGGCTTAGTTGCTCCATGGCATGTGGGATCTTCCTAAACAAGGGATGGAACCAGTGGCCCTTGTATTGCAAGGTGGATTCCTTACCACTGAGCCACCAGGGAAGCTCTCCTTGTTTTCATATAAGAAATCTGAGACCTAGAACAGTTAAGTGCCTTGGATGAAGCCATCCAATACATCCATAGCCTAGTGGTACTGCTGAGGTTACAGTCATGGTCTCATTTTACTACATAATACTGCTCCCCCTAAAAATCCTACTCTCACAATAATTCTACAAAAAGTTAAGCTGCCTTTCCATCTTTCAAATAAGAAGGCAAGGAGACAGTATAAGTCTCCACCAACTGTTGATAAGGTTATGGAATATACTGGGACAGAAAAGCCAGCTAGATGAGAAACTATACTTCTAGACAAACAAATATGCAAGGGACAAAATAGTTAGGCATTAAAGAGCCTTGGGAAAAGAAAAACTTTTTAAGCCCATAGAGCAAAATATTCCAAAAAGTTGGAGATGGTCTCAATTTATAATCCCCATAAACTGTTCTGAATTATTGGATGGTACAGTATCTGATTTTAAAGGATTATATAGAGATGTGAAGAGATGAGACAGCTGCCTGATATGCCCTGAGAGTTTGTAGTCATGGTCTGATGTTAGAGAAATCTGCCAAATAATATTCTAGCACAGAGATTTATGTTGAACTTTATAAAGCACCAAAGAAAATATACTGAAAAATAGATAAAACATAGTCAGGCATAACAGAATGAACACAGAGTATCAGCACAATTTGTAAGGAAAGAGCATTTAGATCATTGGGTTTCTCTCTGAGACAATACAATATTCTTTTATAAATTATTTACTTAGGCAAAAATTATTTTAATCAATAAATGCTTTTTAAGTTCTGCCTATGTGCAAAGCACTAGGGAATATATGAGAAAACCCAGCAGTTTTTATCATGACATTTTCCTGATCTCAAATCTTCAATGGGTCTTAGAAAAGAAAAAAAAAAATCCCACTATTGAGTTGGACACTCAGTGAATTGGCCTCAGTCTGTTCCCCATCATCTAAACAGTTTATTAGCTCTCAAAAATTAAATGGTTCTTTGGGTTGAGAAGATCCCCTGGAGAAGGGAATGGCTACCCAATCCAGTATTCTTTCCTGGAGAATTCCATGGACAGAGGAGTCTGGCAGGCTTACACACCATGGGATTGCAAAGTGTCAGACACGAATGAGTGACATATATCCACTGATATCCTATTTCACTGCCTTTGAGTCTGATATATATAATGTATAAATTATATACTGATACTATGTGCCAGGCGTAAACTTCATATTCATTCTATTATTTAATCTTGATATCAGTTCTCTTGACCTTAAATGGAGTTCTGACCACATCATTCCATTGAAATTCCCTTTGTTGTGATCCTGCATATCCTCTACATTGCTAAATATCATAATCAATATTAATTTACCTGATCTAATAGTAACATTTGGCACAGTAGATCACTCTGTCCTTAACTGGGTCATACTATATTGTTTTGGTTTCCCTCTGGCTGCTGCTTTTCAAAAATCTTCTGTAGGATTCTCTTCATCTTTTAATATCTAATATCTTCTTTCCAGAGTTCAGTCCTTAAATGCTTTCCCTTCTAAAAATATACCCATTCCCTTACTAATCTCCTCAATCATTCACAAAGCTTTAAATACCACCTGTGTACATTGATGGTCCTCAAATTTATAACAGAGCTCAGAAATTTGCTTGAACTCCAAATAATTAATTTGGATAAATTTATCCAAATCCCTGTATAACATCTCTACTTTGATGTCTAATAAAATTTCAAATTAAACACATTCAAACCTGCCTCCTGATCTTTCCTCTCCAACTTGTCCTTTCTAGAGTCTTACCCATCTTAAAAATCTGGGGTTTGCCAAAAAGTTCATTTGGATTTCTCCAAAGACCCTACAGAAAAACCCAAATGAACTTTTTGGCAAATCCAATAGCAATTTCAATTAATAAAGTGGTACATGTATACACTAAAATACTACTCAGTCATCAAAAGGAATGAAATTGGTCATTTGTAGAGATGTGGATAGATCTAGAGTCTACCACACAGAGTGAAGTAACTCAGAAAGAAAAAAAAACAAATACTGTATATTAATGCTTATATGTGGAATCTAGAAAAATGGTATAGATACACTATTTGCAGAGTAGGAACAGAGATGCAGATGTAGAGAATGGACGCATGAACACAGTGGGGCTGAGAAGGAAGGGATGAATCGATAATTGGGGTTGACACATATACACTACCATGTATAAAATAAAAAGCTAGTTGGAACTTGTTGTATAGTGCAAGGAGCTCGGCTCAGTGCTCTACAGCGATCTAGATGGGTGGGATAACGGGGTGGCAGCGAGGTCCCAGAGGGAGGGTATATATGTATACATGTACAGATGTTCAGACCAAAAACTTTGAAGTTATCCTCAGCTACTCATTCTCTCACATACCAAATCCAATCTATTAGCAAACCTGGTGGTTATAGTTTCACACATTCCCAGAATCTGACTGTGCTCTTCTCTGCTGCTAGTACCCTGGTCCAAACCCCCATAATTTCTCATCAAGATGATTTCAACTGCCTCCTAAGCGGTTTTTCTGTTTCATCATTTCCTCTCTTAAAGTCCATTGTCTACAAAGACGCCAATTCATACAATCAAGAGATCGTACTGCTCCTCTGTTCATGTCCCTTCAACATTTTTTCACATCTCCCTATTATTAAGTCCTTATATTGGCCCACAGGACCCAATATGATCTTGACCCGTTTTATCTTTGACCTCATTTTCCATTGATCTTCCCTTCACTCTTACTCTTTCAGTTACAAATTGTTCTTCCTGCTTTCCTAATAAATGTCAGTCAGGCCCTCACTCAAGGTTTTTACACTTGGACCTTCCAATCCATATGCTCTTCTTCCTCTACACATCCATGTGACTGTTCATCTCCTTCAGATTTTTCTTCAAATTCCACCTTCTCAGTGATTATCTTCTGCTAATACTCTGCTCAAAAAGTGTAACTCTCCATCATGGTATTCCCTAATATCCATCCCTGATTTTTTTCCTCCATAGTGCTTTTTACCATCTGACATGTTTTACTTATTATACACTGTTTTCTCCCCATCACCAGAAAGCAAATTTGATGAGACAAAATTCAGGCTTCTATGACTGCTAAAGTCTATGTTCTTTTAACACCTCTTATTACATAAAATGTCCTCCCATCATACTTCCTTATCTACATGCATGAACCGTATATATAGACCATGCATGAACCATATATATAGACATTAGGGCTCAATCCAATAATGCCCTTATCATATGGTAGACATTTAGTTGTGCCTTCAAATCACTTTATAATTTAGTGACAGAGACAGTAAAAAATAAGGGAAAATAAAGTAAGAGAGATATCAAAAGGTACACATTACAAGCAGTGAGGTTTGACAGACCTAGATTCAAATTCTATTGCTAAGTGACCTTGAGAAAAACACATGTTCTCTCAGATTCCATTTCCACACTTACATATGAGGAAAATTATAATGACTTACCAAACAGTTCAAGGATTAAACAAAGTAAGTAACATAAAACACTTAGTCAAGTGTCTGGTGAATAATAGGCTGTCATCAGATATTAGTTCCGTTCTTCCAAATCAACTAATTTTTCTTTTGGAATTACTTGAATAAGCATTATCTGTATCACAGTTAGAGCACTAAGCCAATCCTTTTGCTAATTAAAATGTTACCTGGACAATTGTTAGTAATTGAGACAATTCAATAATTCCCCAGCTACTAACCCTTTTAATACTGAAGTGACAACTTTGTAGTAACATTTTCACATGTATGTTGCCTACCCCAATTGCATACCCTTGCCATATTTGTTTGACACGGGGTTGTCATTTTTATATCTAAGCAGATGCCCCCGAGCTTATAACAGTGCCACATTTTCTTTTACACATGTAGTACATTGATCACTCTCAGGTATGAAACAAGCAATTTGTGTGTGGATTGCACAGACTCTTCTCCCATCTCTATGAGTACTTGAATGCCAAAAGAATAGACCTTTAGAAGCTCATAAAGGCATACTACTGTTACTTTCAATTTCCTTATTCCGTTTATCCATCTCACATCCTCCCCAAACTATCTGTGACCTCAGTGGAAAAGACCCAAGAAATATTACCAAATAAATTCAGAAAAACTAGTGCTCAATCCAAGTCCCACTGAACCTCCAGGATGTAAGTGGGTGATTTTACTTATTTGTCCTGCTAAGGCAAGGCCAAGTTTAACTCCTATAAGTGAGGATAATAATTCTAGTAGTCTCTCCTCTGGTGATTTTTAAATATTCTTAACAAAGCATTCTACTATGTAACCAAACAAAACTGTACATTATCAAAAGATCGCAGGCTTTGAAATCCATAAGACTTTGTGCACTTACTAGCTATTAGAACTTAGATAAGTTTCTTAATCTCCTTGTGCCCTAGTTTCCCAGTCTGCATAAACTAGAAACAATACCTACTTGGCAGGATTACTGTAAAGGTCAAATGAGAAAGTTACTGGAAGGATGCAAATATTATTAGAGAATTGTTTAGACTGTTTTGTGAAGCTGAGTTTGGTTTTAGGATCAAGGGAACGAAATATTTGTAAGTTTCCTTATAATGGAAGTGTTTACATCTATAATATAAGTTCTTCCAAAATGGTAATATAAACCATGAGTACACAAAGGGAAGAAACTTAGCCGAGAAGCAAGAATTTGGGTGTTTTTTGCTCCTGGCAGAACTGAGCACTTGTGGAGCTCTTGCCAACAGCTGCATGATTCTTTAGGAAACCAAAGGGCCAAGGAAGAGCTAAGAAAGATATGTTGTATCTGCTACTCCTGCCATCTTTAATTGAGTGCCCCTTTTACTGGTTTGCTTACTAAACAATAGCAGGCTGATTAAAGTTTGAATGTTAGTAGTACTCTGACCTCACATTTATAAGATTCTTTCACCTGAGTGGTTCTGCTGTTAAATGTGGTCCAAGGACCAAGGATCCACTTCCCTCGAACACTCCAGTTAAATTTTGTGTCTCGTTACAACCTGAAAAATCTCAAATATAATGTTTGTGAAATGACAGTACAGTTTTTTACATGATATATAACCATCATTTGATTGGCCTATGAGTTAAGTACATCATGCAAAAAGCCAGGCTGGATAAAGCACAAGCTGGAATCAAGACTGCTGGTGGAAATATCAATAACCTCAGGTATGCAGATGACACCACCCTTATGGCAGAAAGCAAAGAGGAACTAAAGGGGCTCTTAATGAAGATGAAAGAGGAGAGTGAAAAAGCTGGCTTAAAACTCAACATTCAAAACACTAAGATCATGGCATCCAGTCCCATCACTTCATGGCAAATAGATGGGGAAACAATGGAAATAGTAACAGACTTTATTTACTTGGGCTCCAAAATCACTGTAGATGGTGACTGTAGCCATGAAATTAAAAGACACTTGCTCCTTGGAAGAAAAGCTATGACAAACCTGGACAGTGTATTAAAAAGCAGAGATATTACCGACAAAATCCACCTAGTCAAGGCTATGGTTTTTCCAGTAGTCATGTATGGATGTGAGAGTTGGACCATAAAGCAAGCCAAGCACTGAAAAACTGATGCTTCTAAACTGTGGTATTGGAGAAGACTCTTGAAAGTCCCTTGGACTGTTAAGGAGATCAAACCAGTCAATCCTAAAGGAAATCAGTCCTGAATATTCATTGGAAAGACTGACGCTGAAGCTGAAGCTCCAATACTTTGGCCACTTGGTGCAATAGCTGATTCATTAGAAAAGACTCTGGTGTTAGGAAAGATTGAAGGCAGGAGGAAAAGGGGATGACAGAGGATGAGATGGTTGGATAGCATCACCAACGCAATCGACATGAGTTTGAACAAGCTCCAGGAGTTGGTGAAGGACAGGGATGTCTGGTGTGCTGCAGTCCATGCGGTCACAAAGAGTTGGACACGACTGAGCAACTGAACAACAATAACAACAATGAGTTTATCAAGGACAAGGACTATCACTTTTAAAATCTCTACTCCTGTGGCTTATGCAGAGCCTAAAATACAGCACGGTGGTTAGAAGTAGGGGCTTTGCCATTAAAGTTTAAATGATAGTCTTGGCTCTGCCACTGACTAGGCTTTTGGGCAAGTTATTTACCTGATCTGAGGCTCATTTTCTTTGTCTGTAGAATGAGAATAATAAAATTTTCACATGCTAGGATTCTGGTGAGTACAAGCACATAAGTGCGTGAGTGTGTGTGTGTGTGTGTGTGTGTGTGTAGAATTAAAAGTGTTTAGCACAGTAAGAAGCACATCGTAAGCACTCAATAAATGTGAACACTTTAAATTATCATTTTCATCATCATTATCATTATCTTCTTCATCGCCATCATTTTTAACACTAAGTAAACACATGCCAAATATTCCTTCTGCAAAATAAAGTAATCCCTCTTTATTAGGTTATTGTATTAAATTGAAACACTTTAAGGAATTTAGCAGAGTGCTTGGCACACAATAAATGCTTTAAAGTGTTTTTCTTGTTTGTTCATTTGTTTGTTTTTTTCTTGTGTTGGGTCTTAGTTGCAGCATGTGGGGTCCTCGCTGTAGCTTGCGGGTTTCTCTCCAGTTGTGGTGCAGGGGCTCCAGAGAGTATGGGTTCTGCAGTTTGCAGAGCTTGGGCTCTCTAGTTGAGGTGTGTAGGCTTAGTTGCCTCGTGGCATATGGGATCTTAGCTCCCCAACCTGGGATCAAACCCAAATTTCCTGCACTGGAGGGACGATGCCTAACCATTAGAGCACTGGGTAAGTCCCTTGAAGTGTTGCCTCACATTATTTCTTAGCCCGCAAACAAACATTACAGGTGACATGGATCTCAGACTAATGGGTTGCATGCTGCAACAGGGATTACTAGTTGCCTATCAAATACCGCTTCCTCCTAAGAAAGAAAGCCCACATTTTTTTGGCAGTAATACTATTCCAAGTTAAAATATAAAACGATTTGCCAGACAGCAGTAGCCATACAAATGTAAAAGGAAGTCAAATTTCTAGGTAAAAATCTCTTTCAATACAACTAACTCAGTTCAAAGGTGTGCCATTTTTCTCTTATTTTTTCTTCCTACTGCCTAAAATTAGAAAAGAATGGCTGAAGCTGCTGTAACGACCTTTGAAGATAGAAGCCAAGAGCTATGGATGGTAGGCCAGAAAAACAGAAGGAGCCTGGATCTCTGATGACTTCAAGGAGTGACCATAACAGGCCTGAACTGTATATTTCCAGACTTTTTTATAAGAGAAAAAGAAAGCCTTATATCATCAAACAACTATTATTTTGCTTTTCTGTTATGTGTAGGCAAGCCCAATCTTAAATAATATACTTGCCATCAATCATGCTGTAGCAGAGATGAGATTTTTCCGTTAGTTTATATTTCATAGAAGTAGACCCACAATAACATTGGTGCTATGAACATAGTATCCTGTGCTCACAGAAAAGGAGGGCCTGATAAATCTTCTTAGGTACATTTTTTTTCCCTGAAGGTTCAGCCCATTGGGTTCAGTATCAGTAAAATCTGACACCAATTTCAGGCTCTCTTCATCAACTGTCCATCTCCTTTCCCTAAATTACTATGCTTTCACCATCCAAGCCATATATCTTCTAACATTTTATTTTAAAATATCTTGTATTATTCCCTCATGGCCAGCTCAGCTTAAGTGAACCATAAACTTCTGTGGGTAAGGGAGTCAGAAAAACTTGGGTACTAACTCTAGCTCTGGATGTACTAGTCATGTACCTTTTGTTTCTTCATCAGTAAAATGGAATAATGCCACCTATTACAGCAGATCTGGAAGTTAAATTAGGGAATACATATAATGCGTATAAAACACCTAGCACAGTGATTGGCACAGAGTAAACATTTAGTAGGTTTTTTTCTGTCGCCCCTCCTCTTTCACTTCCTATTGAACTCAGAATTTCAGAAAAGAGAGGCATTATCCAAAAGGAATTCCTCGTGTCTCTGTTTCTCTTTCCTTGACTATTTAGACTGAAGGAATAGCTCATCTTATCTAGCTCTGAAGGTAAGGCAATTTTTGGCAGATGTTCATCTCCTTTTGGCTTATTGAAGAAGCACACTTCAGTTAGCCTGGGGAGGCTCCCACAGGGACTTGCTAAAATTTTCTGAACATGTTCAGGCATTTGATCTCTATTATTGGAACCCCAAGGAGCACAAATCATCTTATCCAAAGATTTAGGAAGCTAATAGTTCATTACGAACATGGCTCTGGAGAGCTGAGCTTTCAAAAGAAAGAGAATCTATGTCTTCTGTTTCACTGCCTGAAGACTACTATAAGACTAGTGAAATCTTGGAAAGAGTGATTCTTAGAGGCCCCATAGCACCCTGCTATTTGAGGTCCCTACTTGGCTAGGGCAATATACACTTCCATTATCACTGCAGGAAATCTTAGGACCATGTAGAGGTATTTATGTGAAACAGCACCAGACAGTGAACAGCAAGGAAAAGAATGTCAGGAGAAAATAGGAACTTGCAAAGTCAGGAAATTCAAACATTCTTCTCAAAGTGTTCATTCCAGAGGATAACAGAAAATACTAACCAGCTGACTGTGATGTATTATAACTATAGGATAGGACTGCCATTTAGTAAGTACTTGCTGTTATAGACACCAATGAGGCACAATACGTGCATGATCTCATTTAATGCACATTGTGATCCCATATAATAAACATGGTTTGCATTTTGCAGCTGAAGCCAAAATAATTGTTAGCTCATTGTAAATAAATATTAGAGCCAGTGCTAATCTATGTCTAACTCATAATAAAGCTATGCTCTTTCCAAAACACCAGGTTGAAAAGGCAACTATGATATGATCTATCACACTCCTAAATTAAAAAGAACCCTAAAATTTTGGCAAAGATATCTCAGCTTTTTCATGGGTTCATATTAGCAGGATGTATTTCCATTTTCATTCTAAAATATCAACATTAAGTGTTTGTTAATGAACCTTTACTAAAGACCTGAGAGAGTGAAGGTATATGATACCACTCCTACTTTTACCCCTTGGTTCCTGCACTTAAATATTTTTTCCATTGGGAACACAGCATCTTGAGGTGCTTGTGTGCAAGCTCAGTCATGTCTGACTCTTTGCAATCCCATGGACTGTAGCCTGCCAGGCTCCTCTGTCCATGGACTTTTCTAGGCAAGAATACTGGAGTGGGTTACCATTTCCTCCTCCAGGGGAATCTGCCTGACCCATGAGGTGCTTGTCAACACATTGACCAAGGGATTTTTGCAGAAACTAACACCTGTGGTCAGCAATTTATCATGTAAGTGAATACTGAAACATCTCAGGTCAATAACATTTTGGGTAGCAAAAGATGTAGTAATACATCTCAATCAATAAGTTATTAAAAGCTACAAATAAGAGTTCTCTCATTTAATACATATTCACCTAAAAAGAAGGTTATCCCATCCTTTCATAGTGGTGCTTTCAAACTGGTTTTTCGGCTGCGCCTTTAGAAGGCTGTTCTACTGTTTCTGATGACAGATGCTTCGGGATGGAATGGTATAATATACCATCAGTGGATCCAGTGATGATGGGCCCACTCCCACAACCCCTTTGCTGTGATATGGGGCCCCTCTTTGAATGCTATGTTTTGTGTGATTCCATGCCTGTTAATCTTATAGGTATTCTGTAAGACACTGCATAGTGGTACCATGGCAAGAAAGTCAAACTCAGATCCAGAGTAGGTATTTAGAGGATGAACTGCTGGTCTTCCTGCTTAGAAGGCACCCAGTGTGAATTGTCCCAAAATGTCTGGCTGGCCTTCCTCCAGAAATAGTGACATACTGATGACTCAGCATCAGTCTCTTTCTCATAAGTTGGACATAAAGAGGCAGCAGTAGCTAGGTCAGCTTTGGTAAGTGGAAGTCTATGCAGCTGGGACAATACAGAGCCCCCTGTGGCCACTCTATTTACATGACCACGATAGTTCCAGGGTATGTGATAATAAAGGCTGACTGATGTCAACTGGCTGAGTCATTTTGCCTACTGGGTTAATTATAATCACTGCCTCTTCCCTGGAAGAATTAATATGGATTGAAAAACTTTTTCAAATAAACCAAACAAACTCAACACCCAGATATTCTACAACCCCATATCCTCTGGTGAATTCACATGTTTTTCAACATTTTCTATTATTCACGGGCCACAGTCAGAAATTACCAGCATTGGAAACAGCAGGCATTGGGATCAGGACTCCGAGGCAAAAACCATTATGTGCTTATCTTGCTCGTGGTGACAGCTGAAGCCTGGTGATGTCTGGAATACTTATAAATAAAGGCATCCTCAAAAAGTATACATCAGTGAAGTGCAGTAAGACATTCTGAGTGTGCCCATTCCCATTTGTCCAATCCCATTCCTCTACTTTACACATGGTATCAGCAACCTTTGGTTCTTTTTCCTTCCAGTCTCCTGATGAATCAGCCAGACCACTGGTCACCTCTTAAGAATCTATATGTATTCTCATTCGGGACACATCTTCTTCCATACAAAGTTAATGTCCAGGTACACTGCTTGTAGCACCATTCATTTGGGAAGATTTTTCCCTGTCCACATTTTATGGCCACCTTATATATGGCTATAATGCAGGTGCCATACATTTTTGGCTTTCAACCACATACTAAAATGACTTATCCATATACTCAGCACAGGTCTTCCCTTACTCTTTCAGCTGGTCATACAGGATCAGGGCATGAAGCCAAAGAGAGGAAGGGAATCTGGTATAATCAAGTGGGTGTGTTAAAAAAAAAAGTTTGGGCTACCTTATTACATATTTAACTTGTGACTGCTGGTCCTGCTCAAACTCAATCCCAGATGTACCATTTCCATCTTATGACAGGCCTGTCCAACTTTATAATTCAGTGGGTCCAACAGAACACAGTTTATAATTCAGATTTCCAGATACCTAGGCACTTGGTGCCTCATTGTAAAGCATTTCATCTCTTTCAGGGGCAAGTTACATGCCAGGAGCTATTTCTCAAAAGGCACATAACTCTCTACTGTGGATGATAAGGGCTTGATCTAGAATCCTTGTGGCCTCGGAAATGTTTCCTGTACCGGAACTCAGCATGTTATATTTCCACACTAAATCTTTTTCCAATAATGATACCTCCAACAATAGTTGGCCACAACTTCAGTCAATGGACGCTAGATCTGAAAATTGACTCAGATCCAGGAACTGAGCAAGGGATGGTAAGTTTTGGAGAGCGAGCAACCATCTTCCATTCTTGCCTTTATTTGGTTGTAGATGTTAAGCAGCACTCTTATTGACTATCTATCCAGCTTGTCGCTAGAAACAGCATTTCTAATGGCCATCTCCTCAACTTCCTGAAGGTCAAGTCCCCTTGGTTGGCCCTCAAACTTTGCCTGTCATTAAGATAATTATGGTTTTCTTCCCCCCTGGTGATAAACCACCACCCCCTGGCCTCTATTACTTCAAATCAGTATCTATCACGAAGGATATTAATGAACCCAACTCTATGACAGGCTCTCTTACCATCATCCATGGCCGGCAGAGGAGAGCCACAAGGATCTCTTAATGATGCTGGTGTTCGTCTCATCATCTCTTGATGATGCTGATGGTATTGAAATATTATGTGTTCTAGATTCCCTTCTGTAGAACATAGTCCATTGGTGGGTCTTTTGGCTTAACATAATATATCCTAGCCAACAGACTCACTTCTATTAGCTTTAGTATTCTTCCCTTACTATGTGTCAGGGAACACAGTCATTTCATTGAATATGTGTGCTAAGTCGCTCAGTCATGTCCACCTCTTTGCAACCCCATGGACTATGGCCTGCCAGGCTTCTCTGTCCATGGGATTCTCCAGGCAGTGGGTTGCCATTACCTTTTCCAGGGGATCTTCCCAACCCAGGGATTGAACCTGCATCTCTTATGTCTGCTGCATTGGCAGGTAGGTTAAGTATAGAGCCATCAATTTCTCCAGGCTTTTAAGAGCACTTCACAGTATTTATCCCATTCCTGTGACATGGTTGTCTGGGTGTTAAATCCTTTGTCCTGAGAATATACACACAAGTAAATTAATTCTTGCATATCCACTCTTACTTTTCGGCCTCCTTAATCAACTATCCTCAAAATCTAACCTCCTGGCAGATAAGCTAATTAATTGTTGTAGCTCCTTTGGTGTATAATTGCTTTCCTTCCTAATCAGGTCTATCAAATCCTAGCATGCTGGGATCCAAACCAAGTTATAGCCTGGCAATCAGGACAAGAGATGGGGGGAGCTCCTCAGAGGGCACCTATTGTCTTGCAGGGGTGCAGCCTCAGCAGTATCTTCCAGAACTAAGGAAGTTGTAACTGTGAGGGTTTGAAGGGATCTGACAAGCCAAATTCTCAGACATTCGTCCATATATCCATGCCCCATATGTCAGGATCTCAAGCTTTCCAACCAGGTCACTGACCTTAATCTAAGAGACCTACTTTGGCTGGGCATTTAAACATTTCTGAACATGTGCCACTCTAACAATCAAGTTCTGAGTCTGCATCTCCACTGAGTCCACTCTTCTACTGCAGGAGCCTCTGGCTCTTACACTTCACCCTGAACTACTTGTTAATACGTCACAAATTCTCATTATCCTTTTGAGTGGCATCAATATAATTTAGCAACAGCCAGTCAACTCCACAGTCCCCAGACATTGTTTTCCCTATGTCTTTAAAACACCTACAGGGCAATCCCCTGAACTGGCATATTTTTCCAGGCCATTATTGGCAAATTCTTCAATTGGATTGGTGCCTTGTGCCAGGAAATACCTGTATCTCACAAAACACCCAGAATAGGATAGCATCCCCTTGTCTTCAGGGCAGTGAGTGAGTCATTTCAAAAACTCCATCTCATTCTTAGTGCCACCCCATTCTCAGTCCTATGTGTGTGTTTTTTATGTCTCTGCTTTTTATTTTTTATTTTTTTCCATTTATTTTTATTTTATTAGTTGGAGGCTAATTACTTTACAATATTGTAGTGGTTACTCAACTCTTCTGAGAAGCAGGTGCCCTTAGACAAGTAACAGATTTATTGAAGGAAATAGCTGGAAGATGAAAGGAGAGGGTTCAAGAAGAACCTTCAGACCACAAAGCACAGCTTATGCCCCAGGAAAGGATGCAGGAATGAAGAACAGCTGGAGAGGAAGAATCTCAGACAGCAACATGGTTCTAAGACAGCTGAGGTAAGTAGAGAGTTCTCTAGAGTTGGCCATTAGAGGAGTCTTTCATCACACATGGCTGTAGCAAGCAGTAGCACCCATGCCATGCTCAGTCACTGCCTAGGAGCAGTTTCAGGATATATGCTCTCAGGGTGAGTGCGGTAGTGGATTCGGAGGAATAAAATTCTAGCTGTCAGTCAACTATGCTCCCAAGAGCAGAGGATCTGAGAGATGCGTTTCCATGGTTGCCACATCTGTGTGCTTAGGACTCTGAGATGTTCTGACATGACCCATACCATCAAGGAACTCACAACACAGTAGAAGAAATGAATCTAAATGGAAATAAGGGAATAATTTAAACGTGGGATGGAGAATTTATCCTGGGTTTTATCAAAATAAAATATTAAAAAATTTAACATTCCAGAAGGAGTCTAGGATGATGGTGACATAAAACTCTTTTATCCTTCCTAATTTCCTCTCTATGTTGGCCCAATTATTGTAGGGTAATAAGGGATACCTTTCTCATCACCACTTCTGAGAAATAGGAAAGGATCTTACACGCACAGCTGAGGTCTTGCCTTTTGCCTTTTTACTTGACTCAGAGACAGTAGTCCACAGAATCACATAATACAGATTGTCTTTAGCCCTTCCTGTACAAAGAAGATATTCCAGTCCCCCTAACTTTGCCAGGAAAATCACTCAGTCAGGCAACACATAAGGGTTCCTTCTGTAACTGATCTACATAAATATAGACCTACTTGTGGCATAGTAAGAAATACACTTGCTATTACCTCCTGTGCACATGAGGAAGTAATTCCCTTACTGGACTACCTCAACCTGCTCATCTTTGGCCAATATTAGGAAGATTATAACAAACCAACAAAAGTAAGCACCCAGAAATGAAACTCCAAAAACAGATCTATACTAGTTCAGTCAACAGCATTAATTAATCAAGCAGTTTTCAAAGTACAGTCCCTGAACCATCAGCATCAGACACACCTTGAAACTTGTTTTACATTCACACTTACGAATTTTTTATTTGTTATTATTTTCCTTCTCTAGCCTGCTAAAGCCAACAAAGAAGTTATGTCTATTTAATAAAACAGCACAGGCTTGGGAATACAGGAGGGGCTCAATAAAAATCTGCTAAAAACTAAATACTAGGATAACAAAACTTCCCAGAACCACTCAGATATATAAAAATCTGAGATATGGTAAGAAAATCATAAGAGATAAAAAGGGAAATAATAACTCAAGAAATGAAGTAGATAAAATATTCTGTTTTGAAAATAGTTACTTCTTCTGACCATATCCTAAACTAAAACCAAAGTACAATATTAAAACTATATATACATATATTTATTTAAATATTGCATAAATTATAAATTAGATATACTACATATATAATGTATAAATATTTATTTAAACATATACTGATATAGGAAAATATATTATTTAGTAAATATATTACAAATTACAAAATTTGTAAAATTACAAAATTAAAATTACAAAAATTTTATAAGATAAACTTTTCCCAGGTAGAATATAGTAGATCAAAGCAGTCCAGTGCTTCCACTGGAAAAATGAGAATAAGCTGGATAAGTTACAAAAATAATTTGATAATCTGCAATTCCAATGAGTGAGGCAAACATTGAAAGTTGAACTGATGGTTGCAAAACTAGCCCCCACCCACCCCGAGGATATTTTGTGACTCTGGGTCCAGACTGAGGATCAGGGGTGGCCTCAGGAGAAGACCCCTAAAAGGAAACCAGCAAAGCTATGAGCGGTAATCAAGGACTTAAGTGACAAAAAGACATTTGAAAGGCCTCAAGCAAGTCATTTCCCCAATAGGACATTTGCTGAGTTTTGGGGCTGCACATGTCTCTCTTAATTCATCGTTCATACTGTATATCTAAAACTTATTCTAGGTAGATTTAGATATAAATATGAAAGGCAAAATCAGAGAGCTTTCAAAAAAAAAAAAAAAAAAACCTGGGCAAACAATTCCAGGACCTTGGAGTGAGTGTAGATTTCTTACACAGGACACATAAAAAGCCTTAGTACAAAAATAATTGATTAATTGTACTATCCTTAAACTAAGAATTTACATTCATTGAAAGATACAAATTTAAAGAGTGAAAAATCAACCCACAATGTAGAATAAGATATGTGTAATTATATATTTGACAAAGGACTTGTATCTAGAATACATAAAGAATTCCCCAAACCAGTAAGAAAATGGCAAACCACCCAATAAAAACTAAGTGGGAAAAGATTTAAATAGGCACTTCACAGAAAAGGATATAAAAATATAAATACACTACATAAATGGTGCTCATATTCTTTATTCATTTTCATTTGGCAAATGAAAAATAAAGCCAAAATGAGAAATTTCTATACACCCACCAGAAGTTCTGAAATGAAAATAATGAAACAAATAGTGTTGGAAAAAAGCATAACTCTCACATAATGCTGGAGGAAGTATAAATTGGTACAACTACTTAAGAAAACAATTTAGCCATTTAAAGCTGAATAAATGCATACTCCATGACCAAGTAACTCCTTGGTATGTATCCAACAGATATGCTTACATATGTTTACCAAAGACATGCTCACAAATCTGCTATTGGCACCAACTAAAAACTGGAAACTTCACAAATGCCTATAAACAGTAGAAGGGATAAATAAAGTGTGATATATTCACACAATGGAATAACAGGTAGCAATGAAAATGAATAAACTTCTACTACATGGAATAATATGGATGCTTCTCAAAATTATAATTTTAAGTAAAAGAAGCTAGATAGAAAAGAATACATACCATATAATTACTTTTACATGAAATACTGAAATAGAAAAATAGGTAATAAAAAATCTATGCTTAGAAATTGGGATTTTGTTACCATGGAGGAAGATACTGAGTACAAACAAGGGTGGAGGTTAGGAGTCTCTGGGATACCAGTAATGTTTTATTTCTCAATCTACATGATGCTGATTAGATGGGTATGTCAAAAAAATGAAATACATACTTTTGATGTATCCACTTTTTTGTATATCTAAGTAAATTTAAAAAATTTTAAAGCAGTAAAATATAATTATGAATATTTATCTTTTGTATAAATGGAAAGAAATGTCCTAAAAGCAAACAGACAAAAAAATCAAAGTAAATATTCTTAAACCTGATTTACATAGAGCTTGAGGAATCTACATCTATAAACACAATTTTAGTTTGCCACAGAGCCCAAAGGGTTAATATCAGTAGTACACAGTGAGCAAGGGTAAATTCACACAGATGGACAAAAAATATACTTAGAGAAGAAAAAAGTAATGGCCAATAAGCACATACAAATAATAGTTCTAACTCTTTAACAATTAAAGAAATTCAAACTAAAGCAACGAAATAAAAAATTTTCACTATCCAAATCAGTATTACTGTAATGATGAGACAATACTAATAAGGATAAGACAAGATGGCCATTTTCATACACTGGTGGTGTTAAATTAAATTGGTTCTTCAATCAAAACTTCAAAAACTAAGAGTATGGACTCAGGAGCACCTAAACAGTATCTATGATCCCAAAGTCCCAACAGTCCATTTTCCATGCTACCCCCTCTTCCTTAGCTGTTACCCTTTTAACTGAGTGGTCCTGATACTGAATTAGTACCACTCATACTGATACTGAATTAGTAAAAAAAAAAAAAAAAATAGGTAAAAGATTAGAAAAATACACTCCAAACTATTGGTTGTGGTCCTAAGAGGAAGAAATACTAGGTAAATTCATTTTCTGTAATACATCCTTTCTATAATAGTTAATTTTAGACAAGTTTATATTATTTCTAAAATAATTACATAATATAATCTTCATTAATTTCCTAATTTATTTAATAAGTATTCACCAAGAATATGCTACTATGTGCCAGGCTCTATGCAGAGTGGGTCAGGGCAGACAGTTAAGGACTAAAGAGGATGCAAGCTGAGGTGAAGCCTCATAGTTAAGGCCTGAAATTCAAGGTCAAGTAGGTTGTAGAACATCAGCTCAAAGTTCTGATAAACAGAAAGTATCCTCGTTGTCATGGCAGGGGTCCCAAAAGAAATTAGTCACACAGGTGACATCAAAGAAATTTGCATTATGCAGCAGTATCCATCTCTTTAGCTGAGATGAATAATGGAGGTCACCCACTAAAGAGATCTGGCCAACTGGAAAACTACCAGAATAAAACTAGAAATCAAAAAATACCACAGATAAAACCAGTAGCATAAAATAAGTCATGGACAAACAGTCATGCTAATGTCTTCTGACAGACATCCTATTATCAGAATAGCAAGATACGATCTTGATCTGTAGCACTATTCTACATATTTGACATATATTAAATTCTCACAACAGTCTGACAGAAGAGGCATCTTAATAGTTTATTTTAATAATGAGGAACTCATAATAGAGTTTGAGGATTTGCCCAAGGCCACACAACTTAAAAGTGGTAGGGCTGGGATTCAAAGCCAGGAAGCCTGATTATTGTTCCAGGTAGCTCTATTTATTCAATTATTAAACAGACATTACTGAGAACCTACCAAATGCCAGGTACTTGGATATACTGTAGATACAAACATGAAATAAGAGTGTAGCAGAATGAGGTGAGTGGTGGGCTTAATATTCCAGTAAATGCTAAAACAAAGGAATTGGTCAAGTACCACTCAGAACTATAGAAATTTTGCTGGGGGAGATCAAGAATGTTTTTACCAATGGAAGTTAAATTGAATTTTGAAAACTAAATGGAAGATAGACAATGTAAAAGGGGTGGGGAAGGGCATTTCAGGCAGCAGATTCAATATGGAAGCACATATATTCAAATACACTATGAAAACATACCAGTTTTGCATGACTGCAGATGAAATCCATGATGGCAAGTGGCAGAAAAAGGAAAAGGAAGACCAGCTAGTATTTCTCCAGTAGCATCAAACTACTGCACAGTTGCATTCATCTCACATGCTAGTAAAATAATGCTCAAAATTCTCCAAGCCAGGATTCAACAATATGTGAACCATGAACTTCCAGATGTTCAAGCTGGTTTTAGAAAAGGCAGAGGAACTAGAGATCAAATTGCCAACATCCGCTGGATCACTGAAAAAGCAAGAGAGTTCCAGAAAAACATATATTTCTGCTTTATTGACTATGCCAAAACCTTTGACTCTGTGGATCACAATAAACTGTGGAAAATTCTCCAAGAGATGGGAATACCAGACCACCTGACCTGTCTCTTGAGAAATCTGTATGCAAATCAGGAAGCAAGATTTACAACTGGACATGGAACAACAGACTGGTTCCAAATAGGAAAAGGAGTACATCAAGGCTGTATATCGTCACCCTACTTATTTAACTTATATGCAGAGTACATCATGAGAAATGCTGGGCTGGAGGAAGCACAAGCTGGAATCAAGAGTGCCAGGAGAAATATCAATAACCTTAGATATGCAGATGACACCACCCATATTATGGCAGAAAGTGAAGAGAACTAAAGAGCCTCTTTGATGAAAGTAAAAGAGGAGAGTGAAAAAGTTGTCTTAAAACTCAATATTCAGAAAACTAAGATCATGGCATCCAGTCCCATCAGTTCATGGAAAATAGATGGGGAAACAGTAGAAACTGTGATAGACTTTATCTGGGGGGGGGGGGGCTCCAAAATCACTGCAGATGGTGATTGCAGCCATGAAATTAAAATACGCTTACTCCTTGGAAGGAAATTTATGACCAACCTAGACAGCATATTAAAAAGCAGAGACATTACTTTGCCAACAAAGGTCCTTCTAGTCAAGACTATGGTTTTTCCCGTAGTCATGTATGGATGTGAGAGTTGGACTATAAAGAAAGCTGAGCGCTGAAGAATTGATGCATTTAAAATGTGGTGTAGGAGAAGACTCTTGAGAGTCCCTTGGACTGCAAGGAGATCCAATCAGTCCATTCTAAAGGAAATCAGTCCTGGGTATTCATTGGAAGGACTAACGTTGAAGCTCAAACTCCAATCCTTTGGCCACCTGATGCAAAGAGCTCACTCATTGGAAAAGACCCTGATGCTGGGAAAGATTGAAGGCAGGCAGAGAAGGGGATGACAGAGGATAAGATGGTTGAATGGCATCACCGACTCAGTGGACATGAGTTTGAGTAAGCCCTTGGAGTTGGTGGTGATGGACAGGGAGGCCTGGCGTGCTGCAGTCCGTGGGGTCACAAAAAGTCGGACACGACTGAGTGACTGAACTGAACTACATCAGCCAGGCTACTGCCAGTGAAAGATCACCCAGTAGGAACTAATCTTGCTAAAGTTATATAGAAGACACATGAAGATTTTGTCATTTGTTTAAACCCGCAGCAAGTTATATTTTTAGCAAAACAATTAGGGACTTAAAGAAGTAAATATAGGTTTCCCAGGTGGCGCTAGTGGTAAAGAACCTGCCTGCCAATGCAGGAGATGTAAAGAGACATGAGTTGGATCTCTAGGTTGGGAAGATCCCCTGGAAGAAGGCAAGGAAACACACTCCAATATTCTTGCTTGGAGAATCCTGTGGACAGAGGAGCCTGGCGGGCTCTAGTCCACAGGGTCACACAGCGTCACACAAAACTGAAGCAACTTACTTTGCTCGCATGTGCGCAAAGTAAATATAACAAAACACATGTTCTGAGAAGGTAGCAGCAACTTCATGTTCCCTTTGTAAAAGAAACTCAGAAACTAAGTGCATTAGAAACAGTTGAACAGTCTCTTAAAAGTAAGCAGGAGCTCTCACACCACAGCGCAGAGGATAAAGAACGTCAGAAAACTCTGCCTCAGCGTTTCTTGACTTGAGAGCCCCGTGTTGCAGTTTCCTATGCAGTTTTAGTTGGCTGTTCCTCTTATCCTGCTTACTACAATGTCCTTTTTTTTATATAGCAGAAACTTAAAACAACAATTGACGTTCTAAAGATGGAAAAGCAGTCTGCTCCAGTAAAGGATAATACAATATTGTGTTCTACCATATGGTCTCTTTCCATGAATTTACTCTAGGGATTTGCCTATTCCCCAAAGGAGATCTCCAAAGAAGGCTTGGAAGGGGCGTTTTATAATAGGAAAGAAGATTAAAACTTTTATATTTGTCCCTTACATATGACTTCTTTTTTCTAGAGAATTTTTCATACTACTTTCCATTTTCCTGAGGGGAATATTATAACCTGATGTATAATCTACTGTGTGTGAATTCAGTGCATGTTGCAGTATATGATAACACATCATTTCTGTGCATGTGTCTGGTGCTTTAGAGTTTGTCAAGCTCTTTTGCATACGCTGTCTCACATAATCTATCAACACTGTGATAGAGGTATTATTCCATTAAAACCATCAATATTTTTCATCAGTGATGAAAATGAGGCTCACAGAGGATAATTAATTTATGAATCGTGGTGCTGAAGACTATTGAGAGTCCCCTGGACTGCAAGAAGATCAAGCCAGTCAATCCCAAAGGAAATCAACCCTGAATATTCATCGGAAGGACTGATGATGAAGCTGAAACTCCACTACTTTGGCCACCTGATGCGAAGAGCCGACTTATTAGAAAAGACCCGATGCTGGCAAGGATAGAAGGCAGGAGGAGAAGGGGTGGCAGAGGATGAGATGATTGGATGGCATCACTGACTCAATGGACATGAATTTGAGCAAGCTCCAGGAGATGGTGAAGGGTGGGGAAGCCTGGCATGCTGCAGTCCATGGGGTCGCAAAGAGTCGAACAGACCTGAGTTACTGAACAACAGCAACAACAAGTATATCTTCTCTTGTTCCTTCTATTCAGGATTGAAGTAGAGGTTTTAGTAAGTGAAATAAGAAAAGACAAGAGGGAGAGAGACTGAAAATAAATAATAAAGAAGTAAACAGCTTTATTTTCAGATGACATAAATGTGCAGAAAACCCCATGCAATCTATTTTCAAAGCTACTAGTACTAATAAGTGAGTTCAACAAGACTGTAGGATACAAGATCAATATGCAAAAATCAACTGCATTTCTATGTACAACTAGAAACTGAAATATATGACTCAATGTCTATTATAATAGCATCAAAAAATAAGAAATACTTAGAAATAAATCTGACAAAATATGGGAAAGACCTGTAAACTTAACACATTGCTTAAAGTTAAAAAAATTTTAAGAGACCTAAATAAATGGGAAAATATATTGTGTTCAATAAAGGGAAGACTCGATGTTGTTAAAATGTTATTTCTGTCGAAACTAATCTGTAAATTCAATGCAATCCCCAAAACATTCTAACAAGCTTTTGTATAAAAGTAGAGAAGCTGACTCTAAAATTCATATTGAAATGCACAAAACCTACAATAGCCAAAACATCTTAGAAAAAGAAGAATTCAAGGAGTAACACTATCTGATTTGAAAACAGCAGTCATAAAGCAACAACAGTCAAGAGAGTATGGTATTTACCTTGGGACAGACAAATTGTACAAATGAAAAAGAACACAGAATCCAGAAACAGGTCCACACATAACAGTTTCAACCAATACACAAAGGCAACTCAGTGAAGAAAATGGAACTAAAACAACAGGACATCCACAGGCCAAGAATAAACCAAAATAAAACAAAAGAAAGAAAATCTTCTATCGATGACTGCACTATGTACAAAAAATCATCTCAACATGGATCTCACACCTAAGTTTAAAACCAGCAAGTATGAAACATTTAGAAAAGATAGGACATTGTTTTGACCTTAGGTTAGGCAAAGATTTCTTAAGTATGGCATCAAAATCACAGTCCATAAAAGATATTAATAAATTGGATTTCATCAAAATTAAGAATGAAATAACAAATTACAAACTGGCAGAAAATTACATCTTATCAAGGGCTTATATCTAGACTATATTATCATCAACACCACTAATCATCAAGGAAATGCACATCAAAACCAAAATGAGATATTACCTCATATTTGTTAGTCATATTTGTCAGTCATGTCCGACTCTTTCTGACCCCATGGACTATGCAGCCCATGGAATTCTCTAGGTCAGAATGTTGGAATGGGTAGCCATTTCCTTCTCCAGGGGATATTCCCAACCAAGGGGTTGAATCCAGGTTTCCCGCATGGCAGGTGGATTCTTTACCACCTGAGCCACCAGGGAAGCCCCATATTTGTTAGGATGACTATTATTAAAAGACAAAAAGAAAAAAAAAAAAAGAACTGCCATTGTTGTTGCTCAGTCACTAAGTCTTCTTCAACTTTTTGTGTCCCCATGAACAGCAGCACACCGGGCTTCCTTGACTTTCACTATCTCCCAGGGTTTGCTCAAACTCATGTCCAGTGAGTTGATGATGCCATCTAACCATCTCATCCTCTGCCACCCATTCTGCTCTTGCCCTCAATCTTTTGCAGCATCAGGGTCTTTTCCAATGAGTCAGCTCTTCTTATCAAGTAATTAAAGCATTGGAGCTTCAGAATCAGTCCTTCCAATGAATATTCAAGGTTGATTTCCTTTAGGATTGACTAGTTTGATCTCCTTGCAGTCTATAGGACTCTCAAGAGTCTTCTCCATCATGACAACTCGAAAGCATCAGTTCTTTGGTGCTACCTCTCACATCCATACATATGACAACTCGAAAGCATCAGTTCTTTGGTGCTACCTCTCACATCCATACATAACTATTGGAAAAACCATAGCTTTCACTATAACGGTGTAGGTCAGGAAAGTGATGGCTTTGCTTTTTAATATGCTGTCTAGGTTTCCCATAACTCTTCTTCTAAGGAGCAAGCATCTTGTAATTTCATGGCTGCACTCAACATCCACAATGATTTTAGAGCCCAAGAAAATAAAATCCGTCACTGCTTTCACTTTTTGTCCTTTTATTTGCAGTGAAGTGATGGGACTGGATGCCATGATCTCAGTTTTTTGAATGTTGGGATTTAAGCCACGTTTTTCACTCCACTTTCATCCTTATCCAGAGGTTCTTTAGTTCCTCTTCACTTTCTGCCATTGAAGTGGTATCCTCTGCATAATCTGAGGTTGTTTATATTTCTCCTGGAAAACTTGATTCCAGCTTGTGAGTCACCCACCGAGGAATTCTGAATTATACACTCTGCATCAGCTCAGTTTAGTCACTCAGTTGTGTCCTACTATTTGTGACCCCATGGACTGAAGCACGACAGGCTTCCCTGTCCATCACCAGCTCCCAGAGTTTACCCAAACTTATGTCCACTGAGTCGGTGATGCCATCCAACCATCTCATTCTCTGTCATCCCTTTCTCTTTGTGCCTTCAATCTTTCCTAGCATCAGGGTCTTTTCAAATGAGTCAGTTCTGTACATCAGGTGGCCAAAGTAATGGAGTTTCAGATTCAGCATCAGTCCTTCCAATGAATATTCAGGGCTGATTTCCTTTAGGACTGACTGGTTGGATCTCGTTGCAGTCCAAGGGACTCTCAAGAGTCTTCTCCAACACCACAGTTCAAAAGCACCAATTCTTCAGTGCTCAGCTTGCTTTATACTCCAACTCTCATATCCATAGGTGACTGTTGGAAAAATCATAGCTTTGACTAGATGGACCTTTGTTGGCCAAGCAATGTCTCTGCTTTTTAATATGCTGTCTAGTTTTGTCATAAGTTTTCTTCCAAGGAATAAGCTTCTTTTAATTGCATGGCTGCAGGCAGCATCTACAGTTATTTTGGAGCCCCCAAAAATAAAGTTGGTCACTCTTTCCATTGTTTCCCCATCTATTTGCCATGAAGTGACAGGACTGGATGTCATGATCTTAGTTTTCTGAATGTTGAGTTTTAAGACAACTTTTCACTCTCCTCTTTTACTTTCATCAGGAGACTCTTTAGTTCTTCTTCGTTTTCTGCCATGAGTGTCCTGTCATCTGTGTATCTAAGGATATTGATATTTCTTCTGGCAATCTTGATTCCAGCTTGTGCTTCATCCAGCCCAACATTTCTCATGATGTATTTGGCAGATAAGTTAAATAAGCAGGGTGACAATATACAGCCTTGATGTACTCCTTCCCAATTTGGAACCAGTCCATTGTTCCACGTCCAGTTCTAACTGTTGCTTCTTGATCTGTTTACAGATTTCTCAGGAGGCAGGAATGGTGGTCTGGTATTCCCATCCACGAAAAATTTTTGAGAGTTTGTTGGGATTCACATAGTCAAAGGCTTTGGCGTAGTCAATAAAAGAGAAGTAGATTTTTTTCTGGAATGCTCTTGCTTTTTTGATGATCCAACAGATGTTGACAATTTAATCTCTGGTTCCTCTACTTTTTCTAAATCCAGTTTGAACATCTGGAAGTCCACGGTTCATGTACTGTTGAAGTCTGGCTTGGAAAATTTTGAGCACTACTTTGCTAGCGTGTGAGATGAGTGCAATTGTGTGGTAGTTTGAACATTCTTTAACATTGCCTTTCTCTGGGATTGGAATGAAAACTGACCTTTTTCAGTCCTGTGGCCACTGCTGAGTTTTCCATATTTGCTGGCATATTGAGTACAGCACTTTCACAGCATCATCTTTTAGGACTTGAAATATCTCAGCTGGAATTCCATCACCTCCACTAGCTTTGTTTGTAGTGATGCTTCCTAAAGCCCACTTGACTTCACACTCCATGGTGTCTGACTGTCTAGCTCTAGAATGACATAGCTCCAACAAAACCTAATAGAATATGGTTTTGGTTTACACGAGACTTTTTTTTTTCAGCAGTCACTGTCTTGCACTTTCCTTCTGCCTTGCTAAAGCCAGCAGGTGTCATCCTTTCTCCCCCACTCAGGGAGTGACATCTTTATGCTCTCTCTCTCTGCCCTCTCTGGGAGCACCAGTATCTCCCAGAGGGGAGCTCTTATACACATTTTGTACCCCAGTTTTTATGTCTGTTACTCTGGTTTTGTGGCTACAACCCAGGAGACAGTCACTCCTTGATTGTTTGGCTCTGGAGGTTAAGGAGGCTTGTATTCCCAAGTCCTGTGGGACTGTAAAATCAGAGATAGTTCTTGTCAGACTACCACACTCAGGGCACTGCACAGAGAGCAGACAGAAACACATGCCCAGTTTTGAGAAAGAGATCTATTTGCTTCTCCTGGAGCTTCAGCCTAATGGGAAGGCTTCAGTTTTGGCAGACATCTAGAGTTCTACAGAAGATCTTTCAGGGAACAAAACAAGGGCTCATCTGCAGCCCCAATTCTTGTGACAGTTGCCCAGGGGACACATCCAGTTCCAGGAAATTCAGAGAGTTCCAAGTAAGATGAACAACAAGATCCACACCAAGACATGTTATAATCAAAATGTGAAAAGCTAAAGACAATGAGATAACCTAAAAAGCATTAGGGGGATGTATTGGTCCATGTGGCCTCACCTTGTCCCCACCTACTGCCAAGTACAATGACCCTCTTCCTCTAAAACATCAGTGGTAGCCTGTTCCTGTCCCCAGCATGTGACTGGTCACTCCTGGGGGGAGAAACTCCCAGCCACAAGAGCGCCAGTCTCCAGTGTGCCCATTGGTTCTGGACTGGGAGTGGCTCACTCCTCCCCTGGCCCCTGCCCTGCCCTTGTTGTTACTTGTGCCTTTGATCCTTGTCCCTCAGAACCTCTTATTTATACTAAAGTTTCTTGTTTTTTTTTTAAAAAAAAAAAAGGCAGTAAGAGAAAAAATCTTGTTACATACAAGGGAAACTCCATAAGGCTATCAGAAAATTTTTCAGAAAAACTTGCCAGAGAGTGGCACAATATACTCAAAGTGATGAAATTTTTTAAATTTTATTTTCAATTTGTTTTTATTAGTTGGAGGCTAATTACTTTACAATATTGTAGTGGTTTTTGCCATACATTTACATGAATCAGCCATTGATTTACATGTGTTCCCCATCCTGATCCCCGCTCCCGCCTCCCTCTCCATCCCATCCCTCTGGGTCTTCCCAACCAATCACAAATATTCTATCTGGGAAAGTCATCATTCAGAACTAAAGGAGAGAAAAGGCTTTCCAGACAAGCAAATGCTAAAGGAGATCATCACCACTGAACCAGCCTTACAAGAAATGTTAAGGGACTTTTTTAAGCTGAAAACAGAGTGCTAATTCATAACAAGAGAACGTGAAAGTATAAATTCCATACAAATATATATTAAAGGTATTGGACTAATTAAAACTACTATGAAGGTTAAAAGGTAACAGAAGTAAAAATAACTACAAAAATTAGTTGTGGAATACACAATATAAAAAGACATAAAATGTGACATCAAAATATAAAACATGGAATGGGGGAGTAAAAATACAGAACTTTTGAATGTGTTCAAACTTAAGTTGGTATCAACTTAAAATAGACTGATATAAATATACATTCTTATATCTCAGACTAAAGGTAACCACAAAGCAAAAACCTACAGTAAAATGATACACAAAACAAATGAGAAATAAGCCTAACAGAATTTGAATACAATAACCCAAGAGTCAAGTTTAAACCTGAGATTCGAATTGCCCTTTATTTTCTTTTTTTTAAGTTCTAACATCTAAGTTGGAGAAGACAGCAATGGGCTGTCTTCTACAAATTCTACAAATTATGCTATGCAAGTTATTTCACCTCTTTAAGCCTCAGTTCCCCCATCTGTTAAATAGAAATAACACTACTTTAATAGTGTTTTTGAGGATTCATACTATATTTTAATGTACCTATTATAATGTTTGGCATACAGTAAACACGTAATAAATTTACTGACATCATTATAATCAATAGTATAAGTATTATAATTAAAAAGATGTTCTATTCTGAATTTTTCTAAAAAGATGCTAAGGAGACCTGTTTTTATGTGAAATATGCCTCAATTAATCCACCAAACCATTATTTTTCTAAAGTCAGGTGTCTGCAGAAGTCAGTAAAATGGTCTTCTCATTCATCTATGCCTTAAATTTTTTCATAAAAAGGAGTAGTTCCTAAAAAAAAAAAAAAGAAAAGGAGTAGCTCCTTAGGAGGAGAAACTCTAGTGTGTATACTCCTGTATACTTCATGCCTAGAAAACACCCAGCACATAGGAGGCATTCTAGAGAACTGAACCAATGAACTGAAGGTTTATTTTAAATGGCTACACAAATGACCCATATTATTGTATAACTACATCTTTTAATATTAAAATAATATGCAAAAATGAGTGCTAAAATTTTTATTGCTCGCTTACTGTGTATTAGCTACTTTGTTAATAATTCCTCAAGTACTACCCCATTTAAAACTCACTATAATAGATATTTTTCAGTCTGCCCACTGATGGAGAAGGATTAGAGGCTTATGGAAGCTTCCTGATGGGAGAGACTGAGGGGAAAACTGGGTCTTGTTCTGAGAGGCAGGGCCAAGATAGTAAATCTTTAATACAATTTTCTGTTGATGGGTGGGGCTGTGTTCACTCCCTGTTATTTACCTAGGGCCAAAACCATGGTGTAGGGCTTCCCTGGTAGCTCAGATGGGTAAAGCGTCTGCCTACAATGCAGGAGACCCGGGTTTGATCCCTGGGTCAGGAAGATCCCCTGGAGAAGGAAATGGCAACCCACTCCAGTGTTCTTGCCTGGAAAATACCATGGACTGAGGAGTCTGGTAGGCTACAGTCCATGGGGTCGCAAAGAGTCGGACACGACTGAGTGACTTCAATTTCTTTCTTCCTTAAACTATGGTGGAGGTAATGAAGACAATGGCAACCTCCTTCAAAAGGTCCCACGCAGGCACTGCTGCACTCAGTGCCCCCAACCCCACAGCAGGCCATGGAGGGCCACCCAAGACGGATGGGTCATGGTGGAGAGTTCTGACAAAATGTGGTCCCTGGAGAAGGGAATGGCATACCACTTCAGTATTCTGTCTTGAAACCCCATGAACAGCATAAAAAGGCAAAAAGATAGATAAGCACGATGGTATGATCACTCAGCTAGAAGGAGAAAATCCTGGAATGCGAAGTCAAGTGGGCCTTAGGAAACCTCACTATGAACAAAGCTAATGGAGGTGATGGAATTCCAGCTGAGCTATTTCAAATCCTAAAAGGTGATGCTATGAAACTGCTGCACTAAATATGCCAGCAAATTTGGAAAACTCAGCAGTGGTCACAAGACTGGAAAAGGTCAGTTTTCATTACAATCCCTAAGACAGGCAATGCCAAAGAATGCTCAAACTACTGCACAACTGGACTCATTTCATACGCTAGCAAAGTAATGCTCAAAATTCTCCAAGCCAGGATTCAACACTACATGAACCGTGAAGTTCCAGATGTTCAAGCTGGTTTTAGAAAAAGCAGAAGAACTAGAGATCAAATCGCCAACATACACTGGATCATCGAAAAAGCAAGAGAGTTCCAGAAAAACATCTACTTCTGTTTTATTGACTATGCCAAAGCCTTTGACTGTGTGGATCACAATAAACTGTGGAAAATTTTGAAAGAGATGGGAATACCAGACCACCTGACCTGCCTCTTGAGAAACCTGTATGCAGGTCAAGAAGCAACAGTTAGAACTGGACATGGAACAACAGACTGGTTCCAAATAGGAAAAGGAGTATGTCAAGGCTGTATATTGTCACCCTGCTTATTTAACTTATATGCAGAGTATATCATGAGAAACACTGGGCTGGATGAAGCACAAGCTGGAATCAAGATTTCTGGGAGAAATATCAATAACCTTAGATATGCAGATGACACCACCCTTATGGCAGAAAGTGAAGAAGAACGAGGGAGTCTCTGTGAAAGAGGAGAGTGAAAAATTTGGCTTAAAACTCAGCATTCAGAAAACTAAGATCATGGCATCTGGTCCCATAACTTCATGGCAAATAGATGGGGAAAGAGTGACAGACTTTATTTTGGGAGGCTCCAAATTCAGTGCAGATGATGACTGCAGCCATGAAATTAAAAGAGGCTTGCTCCTTGGAAGATAAGCTATGACCAACCTAGACAGCATATTCTAGGAATCAGTGAATGAAGATGAACTGGAATGGGTAAATTTAACTCATATGACCATTATATCTACTACTGTGGGCAGGAATCCCTTAAAAAAGTGGAAGGAAAGTTATGACCAACTTCCTTGAAAGGAAAGTTATGTCCAAACTAGAAAGCATATTAAAAAGCAGAGACATTACTTGGCCAACAAAGGTCCATCTAGTCAAGGCTATGGTTTTCCCAGTAGTCATGTATGGATGTCAGAGTTGGACTATAAAGAAAGCTGAATGCCAAAGAATTGATGCTTTTGAAGTGTGGTGTTGGAGAAGACTCTTGAGAGTCCCTTGGACTGCAAGCAGATCCAACCAGTCCATCCTAAAGGACATAAGTCCTGGGTGTTCATTGGAGGGACTCATGTTGAAGCTGAAACTCCATTACTTTGGCCACCTTATGCGAAGAGCTGAATCCTTTGAAAAGACCCTGATGCTGAGAAAGATTGAGGGCAGGAGGAGAAGGGGACGACGAAGATTGAGACTGTTGGATGGCATCACCGACTCAATGGACATGGGTTTGGGTAGGCTCTGACAGTTGGTGATGGACAGGGAGGCCTGGCGTGCTGTGGTTCATAGGGTCGCAAAGAGTCGGACACGACTGAGTGACTGAACTGAACTGAGACAGCATATTAAAAAGCAGAAACGTTACTTTGCCAACAAAAATCTGTCAAGGCTATGGTTTTTCTGGCAGTCATGTATGGATGTGAGAGTTGGACCATAAGGGAAGCTGAGTGCAGAAGAATTGATGCTTTTGAAGTTTGGTGTTGGAGAAGACTCTTGAGAGTCCCTTGGACTGCAAGGAGATACAACCAGTCTGTCCTAAAGGAGATCAGTCCAGAATATTCATTGGAAGGACTGATACTGAAGCTGAAACTCCAATCCTTTGGCCACCTGATGCAAACAACTGACTCATTGGAAAAGACTCTGATGCTGGGAAAGATTGAAGGGGGGAGGAGAAGGAGATGACATAGGATGAGATGGTTGGATGGCATCACCGACTCAATGGACATGAGTTTGAGTAAACTCTGGGATTGGTGATGGACAGGAAGGCCTGGCGTGCTACAGTCCATGGGGTCACAAAAAGTCACACACAACTGAGTGACTGAACTGAACTGATAATAGATATTATTACAATCTTCATTTTCTAGATGAAAAGCTGGAGTTACCAAGAGGTTGAATATTTAATCATTCCAATTATCCGACCAATAATTTACCCAAGGGCAATCAAATGAGTCAAAATTTGAACCCAAGAAGTTTAATTCAGGAGTCTGTAGGAGTAACCACTATACCAATGCTGCCTCAAAAACTCAGTATTAGAATAGTAGATAGCACACTTTAATTGGAATAGAAGTCCTGGGTTCTTGACCTCTGCCACTAATATGCTTTGTCAACTAGGGAAAGCTTCTCTAAATCTTAGCTGCCTCATTTGTATGATGGGAATAAAGATATTCATTTCCTAATTATCAAAACAAGAAAGTAGTTTTGAAAAAACAGATAATACAATTCATGTTTAAACACTGTTCAAATTGTATATTCAGATATTGCTAAAAAGCTTCCTATTCTCTTTAGCATATGATAGACCTATCCTTAAATTATATGAAAATATAGGTATGAAAAATTTAAGCACAAATTTTATAAGGACATAACAGTATAGAATACAACATTGTAGGTGTAATAGGGGGGAAAAGATACCATTCAGGAAAAGTTAAAGATGTAACTTTTAAACCATACAAGACCACAGATTTGTGTAAAGTTTCTCCACCTTACATTAATAGAAAAAATTCCATTTCAATTCAATGATACCAAATTGAAATTTAAGTAGAAGTAACAATGTCTTAAATGTGTATGCATAAAAGCTCTTTCAAATCTATTAGTTCATTTCTGTAACTCTGCAAGACAGATTATTAATATCAGTGAGATTAAATAAAAGAAGAGAAATGAAGAAAAAAGAGCAAAGACATGGAAGACCAAAAGATGTAGGGTCTTGTCCTGCTCTTTTACTCTTTGTGCAGCCTTGAGAAAGTTACTTAACCTTTCTGAACATCAGTTTCCTTATCTGTTAAATGTTACAGATAGCAATTAACATATTATAAATATGCAATGACATAATTTATACTGCACACATAGATCAAAGCTCATTTTAGACACTCAATAAACAGTAGAGAGTATCACCATCATTAGTTTATATAGCTGAGTAAAATGAAGCCCCAAGTACTTATAATTTGTTAAGGTCATACAACTGACATGTAAGTACTAGAATTTATATCCTTTAACTCTTATGCTGACCTTTTTTAATTTCATCAAAAATTATGTAACTTTTTATTCTTTCTTTTACAGAGAGAACTATAAAATACTCATTCCCACCTAAGAAATGATTTAATTTTAGCTCCTATATGAGGAACACAGGCTGTAATTTACTAAAAGGCATCCAAATAAGTTTATTTTCTTTTCATTTAAAAACAATTTTACTGGAGTATAGTTGATTTACAATGCTGTGTTAGTTTCTGTTATATAGCAAAGTGAATCAGTTATACATATACATGTATCCATTCTTTTTTAGATTCTTTTCCCATATAGGTCATTACTCTACCCAAGCTGATTTTATATTGGAATGTTTGTCACAGAAAAAAATAAGCAATAGAAGGAGAAATAATTGTCAAGTTACTTTCTAGCTTGCTTATTATTGTAGAAATAAATTGAACTCTGCTGTATATTTTTTGACAGGCAATTCTGATACTAATGTGTGCACATCCACTTCTCTTTCTTCTACCTGCTAACAGGAAGAAGTTTGTAATGGTGTGTCAGAAATCTACCAGAAATTGCCCAACATTTTTCTTAAACAGAAAGCTACTGTCTGTAATCACATCAGTGGTTGTCAACAGTTTACTATAATGAGGGACATAGCACCAAAATGACTCTTCTATGAAAATAAGATGCTCTCACCTAAAATCCCACACCTGTGTTGATGAGAAGCACAATTACCAGTCCCCATGTTGTAGGAATCCAAGTCTGAATCTCAGTCACGCCAAAATAGCAAACAAGAAATATACTGTTTCCCTAACTCCCTTAACAGAGGAGGAAGAAGGCAGCATTTCTTTTGTTAGACACAGCTGGATTGTTGCTGTTTTTTTTCTTGTTTGTTTGGTTTTTGTTTTGTTTTGTTTTTTCTTTTCCAATTAAGCAAAATGGGTTTGGACTTTAGGAAGTTATAATTGTGTCAAAACTCATTGCTATATTGAGATGGTTGTTATACCATCCATCATCTTTTATGTTGTATGGGGTAAGTTCCCTCATTTGTATGAGGAAATTATGATCAAGGCAGTGGAGATACAAATATTAAATAAAATATTATCTCTGCTCTCAAGGAGCTCTCAGTCTAATGGAAAAGACACACACACACAACATTCTTTATAACATAGTGTGCAGAGAGGATAGGAACTGAGCTGAAAGATGAATAGGAAATGATCAAATAAATGAGGACAGAATTCCTGAATACATACAGAGGGAACAATATGAGCAAAGGGAATGAAAGAATGAAAGCCTGGCATAGTCAGGCGCTTCCCTGGTGGCTCAGATGGTAAAGAATCTGCAATGCAGGAGACCTGGGTTCAGTCCCTGGGTTGGGATGATCTCCTGGAGAAGTGAATGGCGACCCACTCCAGTATTCTTGCCTGGAGAATTCCATGGACAGAGAAGCCTGGCAGGCTGTAGTCTCCAGGGTCCCAAAAAATCAGACACGACTGAGCGACTTCCACTTTACTTTAGTCAGGGAAAATTTCAGTAAGGTTAAAACTTAGGGAGAACAGGGATAACAGGGTAGAAATGTACAGAGTGGCCAACTCATGGAGGATCCTGCATGTTATTTTGAGGAGCTTGGGTTTTATCCTAAGGGCTCATTTGAAGCCAGTAAATGGCATAATTAAATGTGCATTGAAAAAAGTTTTCACTTCATAGTGAAAAGAAGTTCAAATGCCAATGTGTGGGCAAAGCCACATGGCCATTGGCCCACAGTGGAAAATGTAAAGTAGAGTACTGTATTTCTATATTAACACTGGAAAGGAACCAGTTTTTCTGCTTATTTGACTGCTCTTAATAACAGAGTCCTTTGAGTTCTTTGACCTATAAATAGCATCTTGCTGAATCTATGTGCTTCAGAAACTGGTAATAGATAAGAGAAGGAAAGAGAAGAGAAAACAGTGATTGACTAGTTATCTACCATATGCCAGACGCTGTATTAGGTATACTGAATATGTTATCACGTGAACTCCTAAATAAGGTGCATCCACCTATTATTGCATCCACTTTGCAGATTTGTAAACTGAGATTCATAGAAATTAAATTCCCACAAGTACAGAGATATTATTAAGATCTACACCCAGGGCTGTCAATCTCAAGTTTTTTCTCTTCTTATTATATCATTCTACCTTTCTGGAAAAAAAATTGAGAGAAAGGACTGCAATATAAGGAAGGGGCTACACAGGCACTGTAAAATACATGAATATATTGGTGCCAGTGCTGCTATTCTCTATAGCAACTATTTGCATTTAAGTGCTGCAGAAAGAATTTCTGGCTATGGCATTGTGAAGGAGTAAACGAATCCCCTCCACAAAACACAAGTACAAAACTGAACACAGCTGTCCAAAACAACCCTTTCGGGTCTCCGGAAGTTGAGCAAAAGGCACACAACAGAATAAAAAGCATTTATTCTTGAAAATTTGTTAGAGATTTGGGTAAGAGTAACAGAAGTCTGCAGCCTTCCTGCATGAGGCTACTCTCATCCCACTTTCCAGCTCCATAGATGAGAAATATAGTTTTATCAATGTGGGGAAGACTAAAAAAGCCCAGAAGCTATCCTACTAGACAGGCAGTCTTGATTTGGGTTGGGACACAGGGACAAAAACCTACAGTTTTTTAGTTAAAAGTAGTTAACTCGGTAGAAAACAAGTCGGAAAATCCTACAGTTTTGCTGGTCTGAGGCTGCACTTTCAACTAAGGCTATAATGGAACAGTTAGCCATTTAAAGAAATTCTGGAAATGCAAAGGTCAGAGCAGGACTGAAATAAACTTGCCACATAGACCTCCCTGGTTCACTGGAAAACTATAAGCATGGATCAGAAGACTGGGAGATTTGAGAGAGGCTGGCAAAAAGTAAAAGCCAAAGCAAACTTGAGAACTAACTTTCCAACCTTCACATTGATGCATTGGCAAGAGGGTGGAAGCCTTAAGGGCTTGAGGTATTTCAGCACAGGTGCTCCACAGATTATTGACTGATCATTTAGCAAAGCAGACAAAGAGGTCACATGTAGAAAACAAGGCTAAAAAATAAAAATAAAATGTGATGCAGCTAAAACAATCCTTAAAGTGAAACTTATAGCTGTAAAGCTTCCCTTGTGGCTCAGCTGGTAAAGAATCTGCCTGACATGCGGGAGACCTGGGTTTGATCCCTGGGTTGGGAAGATCCGTTGGAGAAGGGAAAGGCTACCCACTCCAGTATTCTGGCCTGGAGAATTCCATGGACAGTCCATGGGGTCACAAAGAGCCAGACACAACTGAGCCACTTTCACTTTCACTTTTCTATAGCTGTAAATACTTTATTAATAAACTCAATGGGGAGAATTCTTTCATGATGCATACATATACCGATTCATCATTTTGCACATTTTAAATATCTTACAATCTTGTCAGTTATACCACAATGAAGCTATGGGTAATTGCTTTACTTAAAAGAAATTTAAAATTAATAATCTAACCCACTTCAAGAAGCCAGCAAAGAATAGTAAAACAAACACAAAGTAAGCAGAAAATGTGGGATAATAATATTAGAGTGGAAATCAATAAAATATAAAACATAAAATCTATAGAAATTTGATGAAATCAAAACGTAACTCTAAAATGATCAAGAAAGTTGATAAAGCTTTAGCTAAAACTCACTAAGAATGATAAAGACATACATTCCAAATTCACTAGTGAAAGCTTCAACAAGGCTACTGACTATAACATTTAAAAAGTTAAGATAAAAAGTTTACTCCCTACTCCGATTCATATAGTTAGTTTCACCACTCAGTTCCGTAGAACTCTGATGGTCTGTAACCTATCTTTGTATTCTGAGGAACAGAGTTCTAAGTCATGCCTTAGGTACTACCCCAACTTTAATTTCTATCTCCCTTTCAAATTTAAAAGTTTTTTTTTTTTCAGAGATAAATAAACTTCAACAAATATTCAGTAAATATTTACAGAGCACCTAATTTGTCAAGGTATTGATTGCTGTAGATATTATAACATATAAAACAGTCTGCCTATGAAATAAAGCCTTCATTTCACGGAGAGAAAAATAGGTACAAAGAAATAATCAGGATCCAGTGTGCTAAGATCTATGAAATGCAATGGATGGGGAAAGAAAAGAAATACTTAATTCTTCCTTAACAGAGGACAAAAGGTAAATAGAGAAGGAACAGAAAGTAATTTCAGGCCAAGGGAAAATCCTGTGCAAAAGAGACATGAGTTTACATAGCCCAAGACTATTTGCATTCACTATTCATAAAGTTCTAACAGGTGGAATGTAAAGGAAGGCCACTGGTGATCTATAAGCATCCATAAAATGAGAAGCAGCTTTGCAGAAAGAAGCAGTTCTTTTTAGAATGCTATTTAAAATCTTAGAACAACACCAGCCTTGGATGGTACTAAGGCATCTGCTTATCCAACTCTTTGCTTTCAGTTGGGCAAATTGAGATGAGAAAACCAGGGGTATTCAATTATCTCTGTAGTTGTTGACCATCTCCTATTTTTAAAATCATCTTCTTTAAAAGTCCTAACATGAACCTGCCCTGATCCCTTCTCTCACAGAATAAGTCAAATAGAAAATCACATATTTAGCTCAAATTTCCCACTTCCCCAGCCAATGCTTGCATTTCTCTTTTAAATAAAACTGAGTTCAGCAGAATAAAAAAAAAAATACACACACCCAAATACACATATTTCATCCATCCTTAGTTTGGCATTTCTTTAGACTGATGAGACAAGAGAAAATTCATTACCTGGTAACAGTCTAACTATCTGCCTATTTTTGCATACTATTCCTTTCCAAAAAAAGAACTAAGTCACCATTAAGTAGTACAATTATAGTCTCTGAGAGAGAGTGAGGTGTCACTGTAAGATTTGATTAATTACAACTTGATACAATGAAAATATGTCAAGCAGTCACCAAATATAATGTCAAATCACAACAAAAGTGCAGCACTTGCAGTTAATATCATGATCTTCCTTACTCAATACTGATTTTGTTTATGACATCTATAATGAGCTTTTGACATTTGAGTGATAGCTACACCAAGGTAAAATATTAGAACACCTGGATATTAGCTTTTCTTAAGCAATAGGCACTGCTGAACCTGGAATTTTAAATCACTGAAAATTAAAATTATTTTAAATGTCTCAGAGATTTTAAGTTTCAAGCATGATGTGTAGAAGATGGAAGTCCCTATCTTGTCCTCTGCTTTTCATTCTGATTTCCACCAATAGGACAGGACACTTTCACATAGGTCATTCCTAGAAGGATGCAAAGCTGGTATCCAACTGAGATCTCAATTATACTTAAAAGGAGGCCACACAGGACTTTCCTGGTGATCTAGTAGTTAAGCCCTGGAGTAGAAAATGGCAACCCACTCCAGTATTCTTGCCTGGAAAATTCCATGGACAGAGGACCCTGACGAGCTACAGTCCATGGAGTCATAAAGAGGCAGACACAACTGAACAATTTAGCAGGCACACACACACACACACACACACACACACATACACACATTGTTAAGAATCTTCCTGCCAATGTAAGGGACAAGGGTTCAATCCCAAGTCCAGGAAGATTCCACATGCCACAGGGCAACTAAGCCCATGATCCACAACTACAGAAGCCTGCACCCTAGAGCCCACGCTCCACAACACGAGAAGCCACCGCAATGAGAAGTCCATACACCACAACTAGAAACTAGCCTCCACTTGCCACAACTAGGGAAAGCCCAATGTATAGCAAAGAAGACCCAGCACAGACAAAAATAAATATTTTTTTAAAAGAAGGCCACATTACTGGCATCTTTCATGAGTCATTTCATATAACCATTAAAAAAAGAAATTTTAAGCTTAAAATTAAATGATTTCAGAAAACAGTAGCAAGCCCACCTCATGAGTCCACATCTTACTTCAAACAAGATGCCCAGAAAGACCATCTTGGTTGCCCTATCCAAGGGATGAGCCTGCCTACAGATTACTGTAGAAATGATTCTTAACACTGAAACTATACCTCCTGATGTGAGAGAGTATGTCAAATACTCTCCAAAGGGAAGAAAAAGTGAAGTCTGAAAAACATTTTCAAGGCAGCATCCACCTTCCAGTTCAGAATCAATAACTCAAATGAACTACTTAATTTCACATATAAAGAAACTGAGATCTACACTGCACTGCACACCTAGAACTAATACAATATTGTAAATCAACTATATTTCAATAAAAAATTAATTTAAAAAAGGGAACTGAGATAGGCAAGAAGGAAATGATTTGCATAAAGTCTTACTTGAAATTAGTGGCAGAACTAGCTAAGAAACTAAGCTTCTCAACTGTTTGTTTTGAGTACTGCCAGTAATAACAAACTCCACACACCTGTAGCACTGGCTAGTTTGCAGAGCATTTCTATGTTCATTATCTCATTTGATGTGCATGACAATTCTGAGGGGTAGGCATACGAAGGACTATTATTCCTATTTTGTAGATGAGATAGCAAAGACCCAGAGAGGTATAATGATTTATCCAAGGTCACACTTGTAGGATCAGCAGACCTGTATATAGATTCCAGTATATCTTGACCTAGAATCCATTGTTGTTATCAAGCTACTCCATTATTCATCTGGACTCAACACTTTTCCATTAAGATAGTGCGATTTTCATTCTTAAGACACCAATAGGTTTCAATCTAGGTCCCAGTCTATATTCATTTTTTACGGAATGGTCCAGGAACTGCAGCACATGGTAACTGCACGAGGGCATACACAATCTGAAATTTGCTTAGACTTTATAGAAAGAAAATCTATAATTTAGTCTTCAACCTAGTCTAACTTCAACCCAGGAACTGATCTAAAATGACATAATTTGGCATTACAAAGGCTTTCAACTAGGGAAGATCATTTAGAAAACTAAGGTTATACATAACTAACAATAATCTTAAGTCTCAAAACTGTCCAAATTATTTTATCCTTTCTTTTCTGAAATTGCCAGTGTACTCACCTCCCTTCAAAAAATGGAAACAGGCATATAAGGTGTATTCCTACTTGGTTTTAGTTCAGTTGTTTTAGCTGACTATCATTAATACTACTCAAATAATCAGCTTACTAATCATTACTTTAGTAATAAATAATTAGTTTATTAATAAAATTACTATTTGATATTTCGGGGGGCTTAAAAATCACTGCAGATGGTGACTGCAGTCATGAAATTAAAAGACGCTTGCTTCTTGGAAGAAAAGTTATGACCAACCTAGACAGCTTATTAAAAAGCAGAGACCTTACTTTGCCAACAAAGGTCCATCTAGTCAAACCTATGGCTTTTCCAGTAGTCATGTATGGAGGTGAGAGTCGGACTATAAAGAAAGCTGAGCACCGAAGAATTGATGCTTTTGAACTGTGGTGTTAAGAGATCCAACCAGTCCATCCTAAAGGAAATCAGTCCTGAATATTCACTGGAAGGACCGATGCTGAAGCTGAAACTCCAATCCTTTGGCCACCTGATGCGAAGAAATGACGCATTTGAAAAGACCCTGATGCTGGGAAAGATTGAAGGCGGGAGAAGAGGATAATCAAGGATGAGATGGTTGGATGGCATCACCGACTCAATGGACATGAGTTTGAGTAAACTTCGGGAGTTGGTGATGGACAGGGAGGCCTGGCATGCTGCAGTCCATAGGGTTGCAGAGTCTGACACGACTGAGCGACTGAACTGAATTGAACTGAAGCACATACTACATGTTGATTACAGAGGCGGGCATTAGTATACACTATTTCATTTATGACATGCTCAGAACAATCCTGGGCTCCCCAGGGGGTGCTAGTGTTAAAGAACCCACCTGCCAATGCAGGAGACATAAGAAATGCAGGTTCAGGAAGATCCCCTGGAGAAGGGCATGGCAACCCACTCCAGTATTCTTGACTAGAGGATCTCATGGAGGAGGAGCCTGGTGGGCTACAGTCCATAGGATCTCGAAGAATCAAACATTACTGAAGCGACTTAGCACCCACACATGCAGAACAATCCTATATTATAGGCTTTATTACTCACATTTTATGGATAAAGAGGGTAAGTATTGTAGATATTTTGATAAAGCTGAAATTTTAACTCAGAGCTGATTAGCAATAATGCCTGTGCTCTTTCCCCTATATAATACTGTTTCATAATAATACTAGCAAAATGTATCTATGCCAAGAGATTAAGGGAATCATTTAAGAATACATGGTATACTGAATTAAATGCCATGGTTGTTATTGCTGCTGTGCCTTTTACCATCCCATCTGCATAGACTACCCTTTCCTTCTTTGTTTGGAAAACACCTACTATACATCACGTCAGGCCAAGTTTAACTGTTAACACTTTAGGAAGCATTTCCTGGCACCTCCACAAGAAGCCATCTCTCTTCGTTTTCTGTGTACCTGACATAATCAAGTTGTTCTCTGTTTCTTGCAACTGAACCGAGTGCCTTAAGAAGAGAAACCACATCTTTATAAATATTTATAACTCTAATGTCTTTCCTAAGCATGGTACACTACAAGGACTTCAGTAAATATCTGGAATAATAAAATTAAGTAGAGAACAAACATATAGATGCCAAGAGGTATGGGGAGATGGGATGAATTGGGAGATTGAGACTGACATGTATACACTGCTATATATAAAACAGATCACTAAGGACCTACTTTAAAGCATGGGGAACTCTACTCTATGCTCCGTGGTGACCTAAATGGAAAGGAAATCTAAAAATGAAGTTATGTATATACATAACTGATTCACTTTGCTGTCCAGCAGAAATCAACACATTGTAAAACAACTTACTCTAGTAAAAACTAATTTTAAAAGGGTTACATTGTATAATAGAACAATGTGGGGTATCCACAGCTCTTTTCTGTGACACTAGACATAGAGTCTTTAGAGGCCCATCTTCAAGCATTCACTCATCCAACAAACATGTACTAAACACATACTATGGGACATGTACTTTAATGGAAAACAATTGTTCAACAATGAATAAAACAAACAAAAGTTCCAACTTTCATAGAACTTACACTCTAGATGAAAGAGACAGAAAGTAAAATAAAAATGCAAAATATAAAGTATATTAGATGGTTGTAAAAACTGTGAAGAAAAAATGAAGCAACAGAAGATAGGGAAACTTACTGAGGAAGACCGCAATTTTACATAAGGCAATTAGGCTGCACTAAGAAAATGGCATTTCAGTAAATGCCTAAAGGATATGAGAGAATATGCCATTAGGATATCTTGGTTAAAAGCTTTCTAATAAAAGGAAACAAAAAATACAAAGGATCTGAGGTATAAGTACACATAACGTGCTCCGGGAACATTAAAGAAGACAATACACCTGACTAGAGTGAACCACAGGTGTAGCAACATCCATTTATGATGAAAAAAAATATCAGCAAAGCAGGCATAGAGAGTGTATTTGTTGCTGGTAATTTAGTCGCTAAGTCCTACCATCCAACCACCTGATCCCATGTCATCCCCTTCTCCTCTTGCCCTCAGTCTTTCCTAGCATTAGGGTCTTCTCCAATGAGTGGGCTCTTCTTATCAGGTGGCCAAAAGATTGAGCTTCAGCATCAGTCCTTCCAATGAATATTCAGGACTGATTTCCTTTAGGATTGACTGGTTTGATCTCTGTGCTGTCCAAAGGACTCTTCTCCAACGCCACACTTCAAGAGCATCAATTCTTTGGTGTTCAATCTTCTTTGTGGTGCAACTCTCACATGCATACATGACTACTGGAAAAACCGTGGCTTAGATTATATAGACCTTTGTCGGCAAAGTGATGTCTCTATTTTCTAATATGTTATCTAGGTTTGTCATAATTTTTCTTCCAAGGAGCAGGCACCTTTTAATTTTGTGGCTGCAGTCACCATCCACAGTGATTCTGGAGCGCCCCCCGCCCCGCAAAAAACAAAATCTGTCACCACTTCCACTTTTTCCTGACCTATTGGCTATGAAATGATGGGACCGGATGCCATGATTTTAATTTTCTGAATGTTGAGTTTTAAGTCAGCATTTCCACTCTCTTCTTTGACCCTCATCAAGAGGCTCTTTATTCCTCTTCACTCTCTGCCATTATAGTGGTATCATCTGCATATCTAGGTTGTTGGTATTTCTCCTGACAACCTTGATTCCAGCTTTTGAATCTTCCAGCTTGGGCTTCTCATTGCAGTGGCTTCGCTTGTGGCAGAGGATGGGCTCTAGGGTGTTTGGATTTCAATAGGTGTGGTGCATGGACTTATTTGACCCATGGCACTGGAATCTTCCCAGACTACAAATTGAACCCATGTCCCCTGCATTGGAAGGCAGACTCTTAACCACTGAACCACCAACGAAGTCCCTATAGAGAGTATATATCTCAACATAATAAAAGACCATATAGGACAAGCTAGCAGCATACTCAACAATGAAAAGCTTAAAGCTTTCCTTCTAAGATTAGGAACAAGGTAAGATGCCCACTCTCATCACTTTTACTCAACATTAGGCATGTCCTAGGCAGAGTAATTAGGCAAGAAAATAAATAAAAAGCTTCCAAATTATAAATAAGAAAGCAAAACTCTCACTGCTGGCACATAACGTGATATTATATATAGAAAATTCTAAAACACTTCATCAGAAAATCATAAGGACAATAGACATATCTAATGAAATTGTAGGATACAGAATCAATATAGAAAAATCTGTTGTGTTTCTATACACTAATAATGAACTATCAGAAAGAGAAATTAATAACACAATTCCATTTAAAATTGGATAAAAAATAATAAAAACACATAGGAATAAATTAACAAAAGAAGTGAAAAACCTGTATATTGAAAACTAAAAGAAATTAATAAAAGAAATAAAAGGAATGCATCAAAGGTATTCCATGCTTGTGCACTAGAAGAACTAACATTGTTAAATGTCCATACTACACAAAGAAAATCACAGGTTCAATTCAATCCCCAGCAAAATGTCAGTAGCATTTTTCACAGAAATAGAACAAACAATCCTAAAACTTCTATTTAACCATAAAAGATACCAAATAGCTAAAAACAATTTTCGAGGAACAGAAGAACAAAATTGAAGGCAAAACACTTCCTGATTTCAAAATATACTACAAAGCTACAGTAATCAAAACAGCATAGCATTTGGCATAAAAAAAAAGACATGTAGATCAATGGAACAGTGTACGGAACCCAGAAAGAAGTGCACCCATACACAGGTAATTAATTTACAATGAAGGTGCCAAAAATACACAATGAGGATAGGACAGGTGTTTAATGATGGAGTTAGGAAAACTGGATGATCAAGGGCAAATGAATGAAGTTCAGTTCAGTCACTCAGATATGTCCGACTCTTTGCAACCCCACGGACTGCAGCACACCAGGCCTCCCTGTCTATCACCAACTTCAGAAGTTTACTCAAACTCATGTCCATTGAGTCAGGGATGTCATCCAACCATCTCATCCTCTGTCATGCCCTTCTCCTCCTGCCTTCAATGTTGCCCAGCATCAGGGTCTTTTCAAATGAGTCAGTTCATCAAATCAGGTGGCCAAAGGATTGGAGTTTCAGCTTCAGCATTATTCCTTCCAATGAATATTCATGACTGATTTCCTTCAGGATAGTCTGGTTGGATCTCCTTGCAGGCCAAGGGACTCTCAAGAGTCTTAAACAACACCACAGTTCAAAAGCATCAATTCTTCAGTGCTCAGCTTGCTTAATAGACCAACTCTCACATCCATACATGACTATGGAAAAAACTGTATCCTTGACGAGAAGGATCTTTGTTGGCAAAGTAATGTCTCTGCTTTTTAATATGCTGTCTAGGTTGGTCATAACTTTTCTTCCAAGGAGTAAGTGTCTTTTAATTTCATGGCTGCATCACCATAAGTAGTGATTTTTGGAGCCCCCCAAAATAGTCAAACAGTTTCCCCATCTATTTGCCATGAAGTGATGGAAGCAGACACCATGATCTTAATTTTCTGAATGTTGAATTTTAAGCCAACTATTTCACTCTTCTCTTTCACTTTCATCAAGAGACTCTTCAGTTCTTCGATTTCTGCCATAACGGTGGTGTCATCTGCATATCTGAGGTTATTGATATTTCCCCCAGAAATCTTGATTCCAGCTTGTGCTTCATCCAGCCCAGTGTTTCTCACGATGTACTCTGCATAGAAGTTAAATAAGCAGGGTGAAAATATACAGCCTTGACCAAATCCTTTCCTTATTTGGAACCAGTCTGTTGTTCCACATCCAGTTCGAACTGTTGGTTCCCAACCTGCATACAGATTTCTCAAGAGACAGGTCAGGTGGTCTGGTATTCCCATCTCTTTAAGAATTTTCCACAGTTTGTTGTGATTCACACAGTTAAAGATTTTCGCATAGTCAATAAAGCAGAAATAGATGTTTTTCTGGAACTCTCTTGCTTTTTTGATGATCCAACCTACGTTGGCTGTTTGATCTCTGGTTTGTCTACCTTTTCTAAAACCAGTTTCAACATCTGGAAGTTCACGGTACAAATACTGTTGAATCCTGGCTTGGAGAATTTTGAGCATTACTTTGCTAGTGTGTGAGATGAGTGCAATTATGCAGTAGTTTGAGCCTTCTTTGGCATTGCCTTTATTGGGACTGGAATGAAAACTGACCTTTTCCAGCCCTGTGGCCACTGCTGAGTTTTCCATATTTGCTGGCATACTGAGTGCAGCACTTTGACAGTATTACCGTTTAGGATATGAAATAGCTCAGCTGGAATTCCATCACCTCCACTAGCTTTGTTCATAGTGAGGTTTCCTAAGGCCCACTTGACTTGCCATTCCAGCATGTCTGGCTCTAGGTGAGTGATCATACAGTTGTGATTATCTGGGTCATGAAGATCTTTTTTGCATAGATCTTCTGTGTATTCTTGCACCTCTTCCTAATATCTTCTGCTTCTATTAGGGGTCCATACAGTTTCTGTCCTTTATTGAGCCCATCTTTGCATGAAATGTTCCCTTGGTGTCTCTAATTTTCTTGAAGATAGCTCCAGTCTTTCCCATTCTATTGTTTTCCTCTATTTCTTTGCACTGATCACTGAGGAAGGCTTTCTTATCTCTCCTTGCTATTCTTTGGAACTCTGAATTCAAATGGGTATATCTTTCCTTTTCACCTTTGTTTTTTGCTTCTCTTCTTTTCACAGCTATTTGTAAGGCCTCCTCAGACAGCCATTTTGTGTTTTTGTATTTCTTTTTCTTGGGGATGGTCTCGATCCCTGTCCCCTGTACAATGTCACGAACCTCTGTCCACAGTTCATCAGGCACTCTATCAGATCTAGTCCCTTGAATCTATCACTTCCACTGTATAATCATAAGAGATTTGATTTAGGTCATACCTGAATGGTCTAGTGGATTTCTCTACTTTCTTCAATTTAAGTCTGAATTTGCCAATAAGGTGTTAATGATCTGAGCCACAGTCAGTCCTCAGTCTTGTTTTTGCTGACTGTATAGAGTTTCTCCATCTTTGGCTGCAAAGAATATAATCAGTCTGATTTCGGTATTGACCATCTGGTTATGTCCATGTGTGAAGTCTTCTCCTGTGTTTTTGGAAGAGGGTGTTTGCTATGACTAGTGCGTTCTCTTGGCAAAACTCTATTAGCCTCTGCCCTGCCTCATTCTGTACTCCAAGGCCAAATTTGCTTGTTACTCCAGGTGTTTCTTGACTTCCCACTTTTGCATTCCAGTCCCCTATAATGAAAAGGATATCTTTTGGGGGTGTTAGTTCTAGAAGGTCTTGTTGTTCTTCATAGAACTGTTCAACTTCAGCTTCTTCGGCATTACTGGTTGGGGCACAGACTTGGATTACTGTAATATTGAATGGTTTGCCTTGGAAACGAACAGGTCATTCTGTCATTTTTGAGACTGCATCCAAGTATTGCATTTCAGACTCTTTTGTTGACTATGATGGCTACTCCTTTTCTTCTAAGGGATTCTTGACCACAGTAGTAGATATAATGGTCATCTGAGTTTAATTCACCCATTCCAGTCCATTTTAGTTCACTGATTCCTAAAATGTCAACATTCACTCTTGCCATCTCCTGTTTGACCACTTCCAATTTGCCTTGATTCATGGACCTAACATTCCAGGTTCTCATGCAATATTGCTCTTTACAGCATTGAACTTTGCTTCTATCACCAGTCACATCCACTACTGGGTGTTGTTTTTCTTTTGGCTCCATCTCTTCATTCTTTCTGGAGTTAGTTCTCCACTGATCTCCAGTAACATACTGAGCACCTACCAACCTGTGGAGTTCATCTTTCAGTGTTCTATCTTTTCACCTTTTCATACTGCTCATGGGGTTCCCAAGGCAAGATTCCTGAAGTGGTCTGCCATTCCCTTCTCCAAATGAAATGAAATGAAATGAAATTTAAAATGAATGAATGAAATGAATGAAATTGGACCACTATTTTACACTGTACAAAATAATTAACTCAAAATGTATTAAAGACCTGAACATAAGACTGGCACCATAAAACTCCTAGAAGAAAAATGGATGATAAGCTCCTTGACACAGATCTTGGAGATTATGTTTTGAATCTGACATTGAAAGCAAAGGGACTTTCCCATGGCTCAGCGGGAAAGTATCCACCTACATTGCAGGAGATACAGAAGACATGAATTCTATCCTTGGCTGGGAAGATCCCCTGGAGAAGGAAATGGAAACCCACATCAGTATCTTGCCTGAAAAATCCTATGGACAGAGAAACCTGGCGGGCAACAGTACAAAAGGGTCACAAAGAATTGGACATGACTCAGCAACTGAGCAAGCACCCATCAAAAGCAAATGAAACAAAAGCAAAAATAAATAAGTGAGACTACATGAAACTAGAAAACTTCTGCACAGAATAGGAAACCACCCACAGAATACAAAGGTGATTTGATAGAAAATATTTGCAAACTTCATATCTGATAAGGTATAAATATCAAAAATATGTAAAAAACTCATACAACTCAAGAGAAAAAAATCAGATTTCAAAATGAGTAGATTTGAATAGATATTTTTCCAAGGAAAACATACAGATGGCCAATAGTTACTTGAAAAGATACTCTATAGTATTAATCATTAGAGAAATGCAAATCAAAACCACCATGAGATATCACCCTTTAGAACGGCTTTCATGAAAAAGGCAAGAGATAATAAATGCTGATGAAGATGTAGGAATATTTGTGCACTATTGGTGGGAATGTAAATGGTGTAACCACTATGGAAGACAGTACAGAGGTTCCTCAGAAAATTTAAAATGGATCTATCATATGATCTAGCAATTCCACATTTGGGTATTTAATGAAAGAAAGCAAAATCATTAGTTTTAATGAATATATGTACCCACATGTACACTACAGCACACACAAACATATAAACACTAACTAGGGCATATTATTCAGCCATAAAAAAAGAATGAAATCTTGTCAAGTGTGACAACACAGATGGATGTCAAGGACATTATACTAAGTGAAATAAGTTAGACAGAGAAAGACAAATACCATATTATGTCTCCTGTATGATAAATATTCTTTTAAAAACAAAAAAATAAAACAAACAAACAAACAAAAAAACAGGCTCATAGATACAAATTGGTGAATGCCAAAGACAAGGTGTGGATAGTGGAAGAAATGAGTGAATTCTTTTTTGGTTTTGGTTTTGCTTAAGCTTAAATAAATTGAATATAAAAAGCAAAAAGAACCATAATAAGCCATGAGAGGATGGTGACTTGATCCAGGATAATTATCGGGGGTAAGTGACTAAACTGGGGCTAGAACTCAGGGTCTGACTTTTATCTAGTGGTTCACTCTACACTCCAAGCTTTCTTTTGTTCCTGCTTGCATTATTTTTCTGTTCAATATTAAAAAGTCACCAATGATTTTTCTCAGTCTGAGATGACATAGAACATGCACTCCTTTCAACATTCTCTCTTTGATGAGGAATCATGCACTAATCCTTGAGGCCAGCAACTGTTCCATCAATCACAGGATTTAAATTTATGTCTCCACTCAACAAATTGATTTTAGTCAGGGTGAACAATGATTTATATTAAAATATTTGTTCTAAAATTTCCTTTGATACAGAGGCTGGAGTCAAATAAGAGGTATAAACTGGAGCTTGAATTAAAAGGACAATGACAGATGTGTCCATAAATGCTGAAGCATTCTATAGGCATCACTGGCTTTTTGTTTCTACTTTAATTTGAAATAACTAGATTTCCAGGCAGGTTCAAAGATAGTATGAAGAGGTCCATGTATTCTTCACTAATTTTCCCCCAATAGTTACAACAGACATTGGTGTAATGTGTGTTTATAATTTGATGTCCTTTAATCATATGGGTAGATTAATGTAAGCACCACTGTAGTCAAGATACAGAAGTGCTTCATCACCACATAGAGCTCCCTCATACTACCTTAATCACTGGTAACCATGAAACTGATTTCCATCTGAATAGTTTTGTAATTCAAAAATATAAATAGAATTATATAGCATAAAAAATTTTGAGATTTTTTCCCCCCACACTCTAAATTGCTCTTGAGACCCATTCAAGCTGTGGCATGAAACAGTAGTGCACACTCCTTTTTATTGGTGAGCAGCATCATACAGAATCAATTCAGTTCAGTAGCTCAGCTGTATCCGACTCTTTGCAACCCCATGAACTGCAGCACGCCAGGCCTCCCTGCCCATCACCAACTCCCAGAGTACACCCAAACACATGCCCATTGAGTCGGTGATGCCATCCAAACATCTCATCCTCTATCGTCCCCTTCTCCTCCTGCCCTCAACCTTTCCCAGCATCAGGGTCTTTTCAAATGAGTCAGTTCTTCACATCAGATGGCCAAAGGATTGGAGATTCAGCTTCAACATCAGTCCTTCCAATGAACACCCAGGACTGATCTCCTTTAGGATGGACTGGTTGGATCTCTTGCAGTCCAAGGGACTCTCAAGAGTCTTCTGCAACACCACAGTTCAAAAGCATCAATTCTTCAGCGCTCAGCTTTCTTTATAGTCCAACTCTCACATCCATACATGACCACAGGGAAAACCAAAGCCTTGACTAGACAGACCTTTGTTGACAAAGTAATGTCTCTGCTTTTTAATATGCTGTCTAGGTTGGTCATAACTTTCCTTCCAAGGAGTAAGCATCTTTTAATTTCATGGCTGCAATCACCATCTGCAGTGATTTTCGAGCCCAAAAACATAAAGTCAGCCACTGTTTCCCCATCTATTTGCCATGCAATCATGGGATCTGTTTCTGCTTTATTGACTATGCCAAAGCCTTTGACTGTGTGAATCACAATAAACTGTGGAAAATTCTTAAAGAGATGGCAATACCAGACCACCTGACCTGCCTCTTGAGAAATCTGTATGCAGGTCAGGAAGCAACAGTTAGAACTGGACATGGAACAACAGACTGGTTCCAAATAGGAAAAGGAATACCTCAAGACTGTATATTGTCACCCTGCTTATTTAACTTATATGCAGAGCAAATCATGATAAATGCTGGGCTGGAGGAAGCACAAGCTGGAATCAAGATTTCTGGGGGAAGTACCAATAACCTCAGATATGCAGATGACACTACCCTTATGGCAGAAAATGAAGAACTAAAAAGCTTCTTGATGAAAGTGAAAGAGGAGAGTGAAGCCCAACATTCAGAAAACTAAGATCATGGCATCCGGTCCCATCACTTAATGGCAAATAGATGGGGAAACAGTGGAAACAGTGGCTGACTTAATTTTTCTGGGCTCCAAAATCACTGCAGATGGTGATTGCAGCCATGAAATTAAAAGACGCTTGCTCCTTGGAAGGAAAGTTATGACCAACCTAGACAGCATATTAAAAAGCAGAGACATTACTCTGCCGACAAAGGCCCATATAGGCAAAGCTATGGTTTCTCCAGTAGTCAGGTATGGATATGAGAGTTGGTCTATAAAGAAAGCTGAGCACTGAAGAATTGATGCTTTTGAACTGTGGTGTTGTTTAAGACTCTTGATAGTCCCTTGGGGCTGAAAGGAGATCAAACCAGTCCATCCTAAAGGAGATCAGTCCTGGGTGTTCATTGGAAGGACTGATGTTGAAGCTGAAACTCCAATCCTTTGGCCACCTGACGCCAAGAGCTGACTCAGTGGAAAAGACCCTGATGCTGGGAAAGATTGAGGGCAGGAGGGGAAGGGGACGACAGAGGATAAGATGGTTGGATGGCATCACTGGCTCAATGGACATGTGTTTGGGTGTACTCTGGGAGTTGGTGATGGACAGGGAGGCCTGGTGTGCTGCAGTTCATGGGGTCACAAAGAGTGGGACACGACTGAGCCACTGAACTGAACTGAACTGATGGGACCGGATGTCATGATCTTAGTTTTCTGAAGGTTGAGCTTTAAGACAACTTTTTCAGTCTCCTCTTTCACTTTCATCAAGAGGCTCTTTAGTTCTTCTTCACTTTCTGCCATAAGGGTTGTGTCATCTGCATGTCTTAGGTTATAGATATTTCTCTTGGCAATCTTGATTCCAGCTTGTGCTTCCTCCAGCCCAGCGTTTCTCATGATGTACTCTGCATATAAGTTATACAGAATAGAATGTAACAAAGTTCATTTTCCAACTCATGTATTGAGGGAGATTTTCATTGTTTCTAGTTTTGGCTATTATAAATAAAACTGCAATGAACACTCATGTGCTGATTTTTGAGTGAAGGTAGGGTTTCATTCGATTATATAAATTCCAAGACTGTAACTGTTGGGTCATAATAACAGCTGAATTTTAGTTTTTTAAGAAACTGCCAAGCTTTTCAAGAAGAGCTGTAATATTTTACATTGCACAGCAATGAGAAATCTAGTTTTCCCATATCCTCACTAGAATTCAGTACTGTCAGTATGTTTTTTCTAGCTATTCTAATAGATATATAGTGATATTTCATTGTGGTCTTATTTGCATTTCCTTAATGGCTTGTGATGTTGAACATTTTCATGAACATATTTCATACATGTATATTGTCTCTGATGAAATGTCTATTCAGGTTTTGCCTCTCTTCTAAATGGATTGTTTATTACTCACAATTGAGTATTAACAGTGATTTAAATATTCTAAGGAGGCATCTGTGATGGCTAATTATAAATCAGCTGGGCTGTATGTATAAGTATAATTTGGATGGATTGCAGGTTCTGTCCAAGACTACCACAATAAAGCAAATTATCACAATAACACAATTCACACAATTTTTTTGGCCTCCAAATGCATATAAAACTATGTTTACAAATACTGTAGTTTATTAAGTAGGAAATAACATTATGTCTAAAGAAGTCCATATCTTAATTAAAAATACTTTATTGCTAAAAAATGTTAATGATTTCTTGAGAATTCAATCAGTCATTATCTTTTTGGTAGTGGAGGGTACTGCCTTAATGTTGGTGGCTGCTGACTGATAAGGGTGGTGGTTGCTGAAGGCTGAGATGGCAGTGGCAGTTTCTTAAAATAAGACAGCAATGAAGGTCAGTGAATGGGCTGACTCTTCCCTTCACAAAGGATCTCTCTGCAGCATGTAGTGATATTTGATAGCATTTTACCTACAGAAGAACTTCTTTCAAAATTAGAGTCTATCATCTAGAACTCTGATGCTTTCATGTCAACTAAAATTCTAAATCTTTTGTTATCATTTCAACCATCTTCACAGCATCTTCACCAGGGTATATTTCATCTCAAGAAACCATTTTCCCTGCTCATTTCTAAGAAGCAACTTCTCATTCCTTATACTTTTATCATGATATTGTAGCAGTTCAAGCATACTTCACTCCACATGTATTTTTTGCTTGTTTGTTTGTTTTACTAGTGTATAGCTGCTTTACTATGTTGTGTTAGTTTCACGTATACAGCAAAATGATTCAGTTATAAATATACATATAGTCACTCTTTCTCTGATTCTTTTCTCATATAGCTTACCACCAAATACCAAGTAAATTTCCCCATGCAATACAATAGGTCTTTGTTGGTTATATCTTATATATAGTGTGGGTGTATTAATCCCAAGCTCCTGATTTATCCCTTGTCCACACATTTCCCCTTTGGTAAAAATAAGTTTGTTTTTGATATCTGTAAGCCAGCTTATGTTTCATAAATAAGTTCATTTGTGTCATTTTGAAAATTGCATTCCACATATGAGTGATATAATGTGATACCTATATTTCTCTGTTTGACTTATTTCACTCAGCATGATAATCTCTAGGTCCATCGTTGTTGATGCAAACAGTATTATTTCATTCTTTTTATGTTGTTGTTGCTGTTCAGTGGCTAAGTGATGTCTGACTATCTGATCCCATGAACTGCAGCACGCCAGGCTTCCCTGTCCTTCACTATCTTCCAGTTTGCTAAAAGTCATGTCCATTGAGTCATATATGCCATCGAACCATCTCAACCTCTGTTGCCTCTGTTGCCTTCTCCTCTTGCCTTCAATCTATCTCAGAATCAGTGTCTTTTCCAAAGAGCCAGCTCTTCACATCAAGTAGCCAAAGGATTGGAGCTTCAGCATCAGTTCTTCCAATGACTATTCAGGGTAGATTTCCATTAGAATGGGCTTCCCTGATAGCTCAGTTGGTAAAGAATCTCCCTGAAATGCAGGAGACCCTAGTTCGATTCCTGTGTTGGAAAGATCCACTGCTGAAGGGATAGGCTACCAACTCCAGTATTCTTGGGCTTCCCTTGTGGCTCAGCTTGGTAAAGAATCTGCCTGCAATGTGTGAAAAGGTTTGATCCCTGGGTTGGGAAGATCCCCTGGAGAAGGGAAAGGCTACCCACTCCAGTATTCTGGCCTAGAGAATTCCATGGATTATGTATAGTTCATGGGGTGGCAAAGAGTCGGACTGGACTGAGCAACTTTCACTTTTACTTTCCATTAGAATTGACTGACTTGAATCTCCTTATTGTCCAAGGGACTCTCAAGAGTGTTATCCAGCACCACAATTCAAAAGCATCAATTATTTGGTGATCAGCCTTCTTTATGGTCCAACTATCACATCCGTACATGATTACTGGAAAAACCATAGCTCTAACTATAGGGATATTGTTGGTAAAGTGATGTCTAGTGCTGTCTAGGTTTGTCATAGCTTTCCTTTCAAAAAGCAAGCAAGGGTCGTTTAATTTTCTGGTTGCATTCAACATCTGCAGTGATTCTGGAGCCAAAGAAAATGAAATCTATCACTGTTTCCACTTTTTCCCCATCTATTTGTGACGAAGTGATGTGACCGGAGGCCATGACCTTAGTTTCTTGAATGCTGAGTTTTAACCCAGCTTTTTCATGATCCTCTTTCAACCTCATCAAGAGGCTCTTTAGTTCCTCCTTGCTTTCTGCCATTAGAGTGGTACCATCTGCATATCTATGTTGTTGATATTTCTCCCAGCAATCCTGATCCCAGCTGAGTCACACAGCAAGGCATTGCACATGATGTACTTTGCATATAATTTAAATAATCAGGGTGACAATATACAGCCTTGAAGTGCTGTGTGCTTAGTCGCTCAGTCATGTCCAACTCTTTGCAACCCCCTGGACTGTAGCCTGGCAGGCAACTCTGTCCATGGGAATTCTCCAGACAAGAATACTGGAATGGGTCGCCATGTTTTCCTCCAGCAGATCTTCCCAACCCAGGAATCAAAACCAGGTCTCCTGCATTGCAGGCAGATTATATACAGTTTGAGTCACCAGGAAAACTCAAGAATACTAGAGTGGGTAGCCTATCCTTTCTCCAGAGGATCTTCCAAACCCAGGAATCAAACCAGGGTCTTCTTCATTGCAGGAGGATTCCTTACCAGTTGAGCTATCAGGGAAACCCTTAAAGTACTCCTTTCCAATTTTGAAAAAGTACACTGTTGCATGTGCAGTTCCAACTGTTGCTGCTTGTCCTCAATATAGATTTCTGAGGAGACAGGTAAGGAGGTCTGATATTGTCTCTTAAAAAATTTTCCAAGTTTTCTTGTGATGCAAACAGTCAAAGGCTTCCACATAGTCAATGAAGCAGAAGTGGATGTTTTTTGATGGTATTCTCTTACTTTTTCTGTAATCCAACAGATGTTGGAAATTTGATCTCTGGTTCTTCTGCCTTTTCTAAATCCAGCTTGTACATCTGAAAGTTCTTGGTACACATAGTGTTGAAGCCTAGCTTGAAGGATGGTGCTAGCATGTGAAAAGAGCACAACTGAATGGCACTTTGAACATTCATTGGTATTGCCCTTCTTTGGGATTGGAATGAAAACAGAACTTTTTCAGTCCTGTGGCCACTTCTGAGTTTTCCAAATTTGTTGGCACATTGGGTGCAACACTTTAACAACATCATCTTTTAGGATTTTAAATAGCTTATCTGGAATTCCATCACCTCCACTAGCTTTGTTCACAGTAATGCTTCCTACAGCCCACTTGACTTCACACTCCAGGATATCTGGCTCTAGGTGAGTGATCACACCATTGTGGTTATCTGGGTCATTAAGATCCTTTTTGCACAGTTCTTCTGTATATTCTTGCCACATTTTCTTAATCTCTTCTGCTTCTGTTAGGTCCTTGCTGTTTCTGTTCTTTATTGTGCTCATCTTTGCATGATATATTCCCTTGATATCTCCAAATTTCTTGAGAGATCTCTAGTCTTTCCCATTCTATTCCTTTCCTCTATTTGTTCGCACTGTTTCCATAAGAAGGCTTTCTTATCTTTCCTTCTATTCTCTAGAACTCTGCATTGAGTTGGGTATAACTTTCGCTTTCTCCTTTACCTTTTGCTTCTCTTCTTTTCTTAGCTATTTGTAAGGCCTCCTCAGACAACCACTTTGCATTCTTGCATTTCTTTTTCTTGGGGATGGTTTTAGTCACCACCTCCTTTACAACGTTACAAACGTCTGTTCATAGTTCTCCAGGCACTCTGTCTACCAGATCTCATCACTTGAATCAATTCGTCATCTCCATTGTCTAATTATAAGGGATCTAATTTAGGTCATACCTGAATGGACTAGTGGTTTTCCCTACTTTCTTCAATTTAAGCCTGAATTTTGCAAAAAAAAAAAAAAAAAAAAAAAAGAGCTCATGATCTGAGCCACAGTCAGCTCCCAGTCTTGTTGTGCTGACTGTATAAAGCTTCCCCATCTTCGCTGCAAATAAAATCAATCTGATTTCAGTATTGACTTCTGGCGATGTCCATGTGTAGAGTCGACTCTTGTGTTTTTGGAAAACAGTGCTTGCTATGACCAATGTGTTTTCTTGGCAAAACTCTGTTAGCCTTTGTCCTGTTTCATTTTGTACTCCAAGGCTAAATTTGTCTGTTACTACAGGTATCTCTTGACTTCCTACTTTTGCATTCCAATAACATATGATGAAAAGGACATGAGTTATTTTTTGGTGTTTTCTAGATCTTATAGGTCTTCATATAACCTTTCAACTTCAGCTTCTTCTGCATTAGTGGTTGGGTTATAGACTTGAATTACTGTGATGTTGAATGGCTTACCTTGGAAACAAACTGAGATCATTCTGTTGTTTTTGAGACTGCACTCAATTACTGCATACCGGACTGTTTTGTTGACTCTGAGAGCTATTCCATTTCTTTAAGGACGTCTTGCTCACCGTGGTAGATTTAATGGTCATCTGAATTAAATTTGCTCATTCCCATCCACTTTAGTTCACTGATTCCTAAAATTTTAATGTTCACTCATGCCATCTCCTTCTTGACCACATCTAATTTACCTTGATTCATGGACCTAACTTTCCAGATTATTGTGCAATATTGTTCTTTACAGCACCAGAGTTTACTTTCACCACCAGGCATTTCCAGAACTGAGTGTCATTTCTGCTTTGGCTAAGAATCTTCATTCTTTCTGGATCCATTTCTTTTCTCTACCCAAGTAGTATATTATACACCTACTGACCTGGGGGGCTCATCTTCCAGTGTCATATCTTTCTGTCTTTTTATATTGTTCATTGGATTCTTAAGGCAAGAATACTGAAGCACTTTGCCATTCCATTCTCCAATGCACCATGTTTTGTCAGAACTCTCTGCAATGACCCTTCTGTCTTGGCTGACCCTGCACGGCATGGCTCATAGCTACACTGAGTTACCCAAGAACGTGACCCATGTGATCACTATGGTTAGCTTTCTGTGATTGTGGTTTTCATTCTGGAGGCTGTGGGATTGTAGTTAGCAGTTCTTCTCTCTGCCCTCTGATGATTGAAGATAAAAGGCTTGTGCAAGCTCTTGATTTATTTGATTTCATCATGACCATGTCCATCCTACCATCTTGTTGTGAACTTCCCTTTGTCTTTGGATGTGGAGTATCTTTTTTGGTAGGTTCCAACATCCTCCTGTTGATGGCTATTCAATAGCTACTTGCAATTTTGGCGATCTCGCAAGAGAAGAGGAGTGCACATCCTACTCTGCCATCTTAATGATGCATGATTATTTTTTATTCTTGAGTAATATTCCATTGTACAAAGGTACCACATCTTCTTTATCCATTTATCAGTTGATGCACATTTAAGCTATTTCCATGTCTTAGTTCTTGTGAATAGTACTGCTAGGAACATATCCGTGGCTCTAGCCTTAGTGTTTCTTACTCTCCCCTCCTAAACCCCTAAATGTTCTAGAGTGCTCCACTTTTAATTCTAGTTGCCTTGATATTTCCACCAAAGTTGGAGTTACTTCCCAACTAAAGTCCTAAACCCCTCAAAGTCATTTATGAGAGCTGGAATAAACTTCTTCTGAACTTCTGTTAATTTTTGTATTTTCCTTTCTTCCTATGAAGCAGGAATATTCTTAATGGGTATCAAGAGTGGAGAATTCTTTTCAGAAGGTTTTCAACTGATTTTACCCAGGTCCATCAGAGTAATCACAATCTATGGAAGCTAGACTTTATATGTCATTCATTTTTTAAATAATAATACTTAAAAGACAAAATTACTCCTTGTGCCATGGACTGAAGAATGAATGTTGTGTTCAGTTCAATTCAGGTAATCAGTCATGTCCGACTTTTGTGACCCCGTGGACTACAGCATGCCAGGCTTCCCTATCCACCACCAGTGCCGGGTGGTTGCTTAAACTCATGTCCATAGAGTCAGTGATGCCACCCAACCATCTCATCTGCTATTATCCCCTTCTGTTCCTGCCTTCAATCTTTCCCAGCATCAGGGAATTTTCAAATGACAGTTCTTCGCATCAGATGGCCAAAGTAGTGGAGTTTCAGCTTCAGCATCAGTCCTTCCAACGAATATTCAGGACTGATTTCCTTTAGGATGGACAGATTGGATCTCCTTACAATCCAAGAGACTCTCAAGTGTCTTCTCCAACACAACAGTTTAAAAGCATGAATTCTTCAGCACTCAATTTTCTTTATAGTCCAACTCTCACATCCAAACATGACTACTGGAAAAATCATAGCTTTAACTAGATGGACATTAGTTGACAAAGTAATGTCTCTACTTTTTAATATGCTGTTTAGGTCTCTCATAGCTTTTCTTCCAAGAAGCAAGCATCTTTTAATTTCATGTCTGCAATCACCATCTACAGTGGTTTTGGAGACCAAGAAAATAAACTCTGTCACTGTTTCCACCGTTTCCCCATGTATTTGCCCCGAAATGATGAGACAAGATGCCATGACTTTTGTTTTTTGATGCTGAATTTTAAGCCAGCTTTTTAACTCTCCTCTTTCACTTTCATCAGGAAGCTCTTCAGTTCCATGTCACTTTCTGCCATGAGGGTGGTGTCATCTGTGTATCTGAGGTTATTGGTATTTCTCCCAGGAACCTTTATTCCAGCTTGTGTTTCATCCACCTCAGAAATTTTGCATGATGTACTCTGCATATAATTTAAATAAGCAGGGTGACAATATACAGGCTTAACATACTCCTTTCCCGATATCAAACCAGTTTGTTGTTCCATGTCCAGTTCTAACTGTTGCTTCTTCACCTGCATACAAATTCCTCAGGAGGCAGGTATGGTGGTCTGGTATTACCCATATGTTTAAGAATTTTCCACAGTTTGTTTTCATCTACAGAGTCAAAGGCTGTGGAATAGTCAATAAAACAGAAGTAGATTTTTTCCAAAACTCTCTTGCTTTTTCTATGATCCAACAAATGTTGGCAATTTGATCTCTGGTTCCTCTGCCTTTGTAAATCCAGCATGAACATCTGGAAGTTCATGGTTCATGTACTGTTGAAGCCTGGCTTATAGAATTCTGAGCATTCCCTTGCTAGCATGTGAGATGAGTGCAATTGTGCAGTACTTTGAGTGTTCTTTGGCATTCCCTTTCATTGGAATTGGAATGAAAACTAACCTTTTCCAGTCCTGTGGCCACTGCTGAGTTTTCCAAATATGTTGGTATATTGAGTGCAGCACATACACAGCATCATCTTTTAGGATGTGAAATAGCTCAACTGGAACTCCATCACCTCCATTAGCTTTGTTTGTAGTGATGCTTCCTAAGGCACGCAAGACTTCGCATTCCAGGGTGTCTGGCTCTAGGTGAATGATCACAACATTGTGGTTATTGGATCATGAAGAATTATTTGTACAGTTCTGTGTATTTTTGCCACTCTTCTTAATATCTTCTGCTTCTATTAGGTCTATACCATTTCTGTCCTTTATTGTGCCTATCTTTGTATGAAATGTTCCCTCTGTATCTCTAATTTTCTTGAAGAAATCTCTAGTCTTTCCTATTTTATTGTTTTCCTTTATTTCTCTTCAATGATCACTGAGGAAGGCTTTTTTATCCTCCTTGCTATTCTTTGGTACTCTGCATTCAAATGGGTATATCTTTCCTTTTCTCGTTTGCCTTTAGCTCTTATCTTACCTCAGCTATTTGTAAGGCTCCCTCAGACAACCTTTCTGCCTTTTTGCATTTCTTTTTCTTGGGGATGGTATTGATTTTGCCCCTGTAAAATATTGTGAACCTCTGTCCATACTTACTCAGGCACTCTGTCTGTCAGATCTAATCCCTTGAAACTATTTGTCACTTCCACTGTATAATCTTAAGGGATTTGATTGAGGTCATACCTGAATGGCTTAGTGGTTCTCCTGACTTTCTTCCATTTAAGTCTGAATTATGCAATAGGAGTTCATAATCTGAGCCACAGTCAGCTCCCCGTCTTGTTTTTGCTGAATGTATAGTCCAGTTCAGTTCAGTTCAGTTCAGTTGCTCAGTCATGTCCAACTCGTTGTGACCCCATGGACTGCAGCATGCCAGGCCTCTCTGTCCATTTCCAACTTGAGAGTTTACTCAACCTCCCATCCAATGAGTCAGTGATGCCATCCAACCATCTCATCCTCTGTCGTCCCCTTCTCCTCCTGACCTCAATCTTTCCCAGCATCAGGGTCTTATCAAATGAGTCAGTTCTTCGCATCAGGTGGACAAAGAACTGGAGTTTCAGCTTCAGCGTCGGTCCTTCCAATGAATGTTCAGGAATGATTTTCTCTCAAATGGACTGGTTGGATCTCCTTGCAGTCTGATGGACTCTCAAGTGTTTTCTCCAACACCACAGTTTAAAAGCATGAATTCTTCAGCACTCAACTGTCTTTATAGTCCAACTCTCACATCCAAACATTACTGGAAAAACCATAGCTTTGACTAGATGGACCTTAGTTGGCAAAGTAATGTCTCTGCTTTTTAATATGCTGTCTTGGTTGGTCATAACTTTTCTTCCAAGGAGCAAGAGTCTTTTAATTTCATGGCTGCAGTCACCATCTGCACTGATTTTGGAGCCCCCAAAAAATAAAGTTTGCCACTGTCTCCACTGTTTTCCCCTCCATTTGCCATGAAATGATGGGACCAGATGCCATGATCTTAGTTTTCTGAATATTGAGCTTTAAGACAACTTTTTTACTCTTCTCTTTCACTAAAGAGGCTCTTTAGTTCTTCTTCACTTTCTGCCATAAGGGTGGTGTCATCTGCCTATCTGAGGTTATTGAAATTTCTCCCGGCAATCTTGATTCCACCCTGGGCTTCATCCTGCCAAGGGTTTCTCTTGATGTATTCTGCATAGACGTTAAATAAGCAGGGTGACAATATACAGCCTTGACAGACTCCTTTCCCTATTTGGAACCAGTCTGTTGTTCCATGTCCAGTTCTTATTGTTGCTTCCTGTCCTGCATACAGATTTCTTAAGAGGCAGGTCAGGTAGTCTGATAATCCCATCTCTTTAAGAATTTCCATAGTTTGTTGTGGTTCAAGCAGGCAAAGGCTTTGGCATTGTCAATAAAGCAAAAATAGATGTTTTTCTGGAACTCTCTTGCTTTTTCAATGATCCAGCAGATGTTGGCAATTTGATCTCTTGTTCCTCTGCCTTTTCTAAATCCAGCTTGAACATATGGAATTTCCGGTTCATGTACTGTTGAAGCCTGGCTTGGAAAATTTTGAGCAATACTTTACTAGCGTGTGAAGAGTGCAATTGGGCAGTAGTTTGCACATTCTTTGCCATTGCCTTTCTTTGCGATTGGAATGAAAACTGACCTTCTCCAGTCCTGTGGCCACTGCTGAAGTTTCCAATATTGCTGGCATATTGAGTGTAGCACTTTCACAGCGTAGTCTTTAAGGATTTTAAATAACTCCACTGGAATTCCATCACCTCCACCAGCTTTGTTCGTAGTGGTAGTGATGCTTCCTAAGGCCCACTTGATTTTGCATTCCAGGATGTTGGCTCTAAGTGATGATCACACCATACTGATTATCTGGGTCATGAACATCTTTTTTGTATAGTTCTTCTGTGTAGTCTTGCCACCTCTTCTTAATCTCTTCTGCTTCTGTTAGGTCTATGCCATTTCTGTCCTTTTTTATGCCCATCTTTGCAAGAAATATTCTCTTGGTATCTTTAATATTCTTAACAAGATCTCTCGACTTTCCCATTCTATTGTTTTCCTCTATTTCTTTGCAGTGATCACTGAGGAAGGCTTTCCTATCTCTCCTTGCTATGCTTTGGAACTCTGCATTCAAATGGGTATACCTTTGGCTGTAAAGAATATAATCAATCTGATTTCGGTACTGACCATCTGGTGATGTACATGTGTAGAGTCTTCTCTTGTGTTGTTGGAAGAGGGTGCTTGCTATGACCACTATGTTCTCTTGGCAAAGCTCTGTTAGCCTTTGACCTGCTTTGTTTTGTACCTCAAGTCCAAATTGCCTGTTTTTCCAGATGTTTCTTGACTTTCTACCTTTGCATTCCAGTCCTGTAGGATGAAAAGGACATCTTTTCTGGATGTTAGTTAGAAGGTCTTTTTTTTTTTTCATTTATTTTTATTAGTTGGAGGCTAATTACTTTACAATATTGTAGTGGGTTTTGTCATACATTGACATGAATCAGCCATGGATTTACATGTATTCCCCATCCTGATCCCCCCTGCCACCTCCCTCTCTACCCAATCCCTCTGAGTCTTCCCGTATTACTCAGCCATTAAAAAGAATTCATTTGAATCAGTTCTAATGAGATGGATGAAACTGGAGCCTATTATACAGAGTGAAGTAAGCCAGAAAGATAAAGAACATTACAGCATACTAACACATATATATGGAATTTAGAAAGATGGTAATGATAACCCTATATGCAAAATAGAAGGTCTTTTAGGTCTTCATAGAACCATTCAACTTCAGCTTCTTCAGCATTAGTGGTTGGGGAATATACTTGAATTACTGTGATATTGAATGGTTTGCCTTGGAAGCGGAGATCATTCTGTCATTTTCAAGACTGCACGCTAGTACTGCATTTTGGACTTTTTTGTTGATTATGAGGGCTACTCCATTTCTTCTAAGGATTCTTGCCCACAGTAGTAGATATCATGGTCATCTGAATTAAATTTGCCCTTTCTGGTCCATTTTAGTTCACTGATTCCTAAAATGTAGATGTTCACTCTTGCCATCTCCTGTTTGACCACTTCTAATTTTCTTTGATTCATGTACCTAACATTCCAGGTTCCTATGCAGTATAGCTCTTTAAAACATCAGACTTTACTTCCATAATTAGTCACATCCACCACGGTGCGCTGTTTCACTTTGGCTCCATCTCTTCATTCTTTCTGTAGTTATACCTCCACTCTTCTCTAGTAGCATATTGAGCACCTACCAACCTGGGGAGTTCATCTTTTAGTGGTATATCTTTTTGCCTTTTCATACTGTTCATGGGGTTCTCAAGGCAAGAATTCTGAAATGGTCCACAGGAGCACGTTTTGTCAGAACTCTCCACCATGACCCATTTGTCTTGGGTGGCCCTACATGCCATGGCTCATAGTTTCATTGAGTTTGACAAGGCTGTGGTCCATATGATCAGTTTAATTAATTTTCTCTGATTGTGGTTTTAATTCTGTCCTCCTCTGAAGGATAAGGATAAGAGGCTTATGGAAGCTTCCTGATGGGAGAGACTGACTGTGGGGGAAACTGGGTCTTGTTTTGATGGGCAGGGCCATGCTCAGTAAATCTTTAATCCAATTATCTGTTCAATGTTTTGTTAGCAGGCATGAAAACAACATTAATTTCATTGTATATCTTCATATGAGCTCTTGAGTAACCAGGTGCACTGTCAGTTAGCAATAATATTTTGAAGAGATCTTTTTGTCTGGGCACTAGGTCTCACAGTGGGCTTAAAATATACAGAAAACCAAGGTGCAGACAGATGTGCTTTCATCCAGGCTTTGTTGTTCCATTTAGCATAAGATACAGGCAGAGTAGATTCAGCATAATTCTTAAAGGCCCTAGGAGTTCTGAAATGATAAATGGAACTGGCTTCAGTTTAAGGTCACCAGCTGTATTAGCCCCTAACAAGAGTGTCAGTCAGTCAGTCTGTCATTTGAAGCTTTGAAGCCAGGATTTGATTTCTCCTCTCCAGTTATGAAAGTCCTAGATGGCATCTTTTTCCAATATAAAACTGTTATCTATGCTGATAATCTGTTGTTTAGTGTATTGTTTAATTATCTTAGTTAGATCTCCTGGATAACTTGTGGCAGATTTCTATATCAGCATTTTCTGGTTCACCTTGTACTTTTACATTCTGTGTTCATGTGTTCACTGGAAAATCACTTTTAATTTCCTTCAAGAACTTTTCAATTGTATTCAAAATTTGGTTAACCATTTGGCACAAAAGACCTGACTTTCAACCTGCCTCAGCTTTTGACATGTCATCTTCACTAAATTTAATTTTTTCTAGCTTTTAAAGTGAGAGATCTGAGAATTTTCCTTTCACTTAAACACTTAAAGGTTGTTACAGGATTATTAACTGACCTAACTTCAAACTGTCGTACTTCAGGGAATAGGAAGGCCTGAGGGCGAAAACAAAAATGGGGGAATGGCAGGTTGGCACAGCAGTCAGAACACACACAACACTTAGTTTATCATCTTATACAGGTGTGATCGTGGCACCCTCCAAGCAATTACAACAGTAATGTCAAAGATCACTGACCATATGTCACCATAACAAATATAATAACAATAAAAATTTTGAAATACTGTGAAAGTTATGAAACTGTAACTCAGAGACTTGAAGTAAGCAAATATTATTGGAAAAATAGTATGACAGACTTGCTTGAAACAAGGTCCCACAAACCTTTGATTTGCAAAAAAAACACAGTAGTTGCAAAGTATGATAGAGTGAAGCCCAATAAAACACAGTATACCTATACACCAGATTTTCTTTATCCATTCATCTATTAGTGGACACGTAGGTTGTTTCCATATCTTGGCTACTGTAAATAATTCTGCAATGAGTATTGCAATGTAGACTTCTTTTTTAACATAATTTATTTTATTTCCTTTGGATATATATTTAGAAATGGAATTGCTAGATCACATACTAGCTTTATTTTTACATTTTTGAGGAATCTCCATACTGTTTTCCAGTGTAGAGGCTATACCAATTTACGTCCTCCAAAATAGTGCACAAAGTTCCCTTTATTCCATGTCTTTCCCAGCTCTTAATGTTGTGGTTGTTCAGTCGTTAAGTCATGTCCAATTCTTTGAGACCATCTGCCTTTTTCATAAAAGTCATTCTAACAGGTGATATCTCATTACAGTTTGATTTTCATTTCTCTGATGATTAGTGATGTCAAGCACATCTTAATGTACTTATTAGCCATTTGTATGTCTCCTTTGGGAAAGTGTCTACTCTGACCCTCTGCCCATTTTTTAATTAGACTGTTTGGTTTTATTGTTCTTGAACTGGATGAGATTTTATATACATATTTTTTGATATTAGCCCCTTAGCAGGCATGTGACATATTAATATCTTCTCCCATTCCATGCATTGCCTTTTCATCTTGTTGACGGCTTCATGTACTATGTAGAAATTTTTTCTTTAATGAAGTCCCATTTGTTTATTTTGTTGCATTTCCTTTTGGTGTCAGATTCAAAAAAAATCATTATCAACACCTATCTCAAGGAATTTACCTCTATGTTTTCTTCTAGGAGTGTTGTAGTTTCAAGGCTTCCATTCACGTCTTTAACCCTTTTTAAGTTGGATTCTTGTATATGGTTTAAGGGAGTTGTCCAGTTTCATTCTCTCATATGTGACTGTCCAGTTTTCCCAACAAGATTTATTGAAATTATCCTTTTTCCCATTGTATATTCTAGGTTCCATCATCATAAATCAACTAAACTTAAAGCTATGGATTTATTTGTGGGCTCTGAGTCTGTTGATTGATCTACTGTCTATTTTTATGCCAATACCATGCTATTTCAAGTACGATAGCTTTGCAATACATTTTGAAATCAGGGGGCATGATGCCTCTAGTTTTGCTATTCTCTCTCAAAACTGCTTTGCCCAGTTGGGTCTTACATGGTTCCATACAAATTTTAGGGTTGCTTGTTCTAATTCTGTGAAAAATGCCATTGGAATTTGATAGACATTTCATTAAATCTGCATATTGCTTCGTTAGTATGGACACTTTGTAACAGTGCTAATTTTTCCAACTCACAAGCTCAAAATATCTTTCCATTTATTCTTATCCTCTTTAATTTCTTTCAAGAGCGTTATACCTTTCAGTGAATAGGTGTACCACCTCTTTAGTTAAATTTACTCTTGGGTTTTTTATCCTTTTTGATGCAACTATAAATGAGATTGCTTGTTATTATTTTTTCTTTCTGATAGTTCCTCGTTAGTGGAAGTTTGTGTTTGACCTAACAACTGGGCATCATAGCCTAGCCAACTTGACATATAAAATCAATCATCACAGCAATCTGTCCTCCATTTAATTACTTTTGCAATTTTGTTAAAAGTTAGTTGGGCATATTTATGTATGTCTATTCCTCAATTCTGTATTTTGTCCCATTAATCTGTCTCTCTGACAATATTACACAATCTTGATTACTGTTATTGTATAAAAAGCTTTGATATGAGGTAGAGTCATTCCTCCTACTTCATTCTCTTAAAAGAATGTTTTAGCTAATATTTCCTTTGCCATTATATATTGTAGAATAATTTTATGTATGTCTACAAAACGTTTTGCTATGAATTGGTCAAACCTTGGAATGTATTAAGCTTAAAAGAACAATTTAAAAACAGTTTTCATCTTATTTTGTTGAGTTTTCTAATACATGAACATACTATGTCTCTCCATTTATTAGGTCATCATTGATATCTTCCAACAACATTTTGCAGTGCATACAAATTTTGTACAGATTTTATAGGTTTATAACTATTTCATTTTCTAGAATGATTGTGAGTGGTATAGATTTAATTTTGCTTTTCAAGTGCCCACTACAAATATAAAGAAATATATTCATTTATGTATGTCGATCTCATATTTTGAGACCAAATTCAACTCACTTATTAGTTCTAGAAGTCTGTTCACATATTTCATAAAGATTTAAGTGTATATAATCATATCAGATGCAAATAAAAGATAGTTTTATTTCTTCCTTCTGATATGAATGTCTTTACTTTCCTTTTCTTACCTTATTGCACTGGCTAGAACAGCCAGTACTATCTTGAATAGCAGATGAGTGTATACATCTTTGCTTTATTACGAATCTCAAGGGAATGCATTCTCTGTTTTATCATTAAGTATAATGACAACTCCAGGACTTCTTGCAGATTTTTAAAAACTCAAGTTGACTTAGATCTCCCTATATTCCAATTTTTTGGAGCATTTATCATAAAAAGATGGCTGAAGTTTGTGAAATACTTTTTCTACATAAATTGATACTATCATGGGATTTTTCCATCTTTCACCTGTTAATACGATGAGTTAAAATAATGATTTTTTTAATATTGAACCAGCCTTGCAAAATCAAGGTAAAGTATTTGATCACAGTTTGAAATTTTTGTTGCCATGCTGTGCTGAGCTTAGCTGCTCAGTTGTGTCCTACTCTTTGCAGTCCCTGGACTGCAGCCCACAGGCTCCTCTGTCCATGCAGATTCTCCAGCAAGAATGCTAGAGTGGGTTGCCACGCCCTCCTCCAGGGGATCTTCCCAACCCAGATATCGAACCCAGGTCTCCTGCACTGCAGGCAGATTCTTTACCATCTTAGTCACCAAGGAAACCCATGAATAGCAGGATGGATAGCCTACCCCTTTCCCTTCTCCAGGGGATCTTCCCGACCCAGGGATCAAACCGGGGTCTCCTGCATTGCAGGCAGATTCTTTACCAGCTGAGCTACCAGGGATATTGCTAAATTATCTTTTCTAATATACAGTTAATAATTTTTCATCCACATTCATGTTGAATATTGGGTTGTAGCTTTGTTTTGTATTGCTTTGATTCTTTGATCAGTTTTGGTATAACAGTAATACTGGCTCCATAAAATTAGGTGAAAAGTGTTTTGTATTGGAAAAAGTAGCACACAATTTATGTTAACTTTTTCACTTTCATTTTTTTTTAACATTTGGGAGAATAAAGCATGCCAAACTAATTACCTATCAGCTTAAAAGGATAGATGATGTTTTACTCTGGTTGGAAAAAATATGTGATTATATAAAGATTGTGGATTACTGATTCTCACCAGTGACCATGTTTAAAAAAAGCTTCATCTATTGCTGAAAAGCTTAGCCCCTCCTGATTATTCAATTTAGGTCATTGTCATTGCCATCTCTTATCACAGATTTTTCAAAACTTTGGATTTTACTCAGCTATTCATTCATTCATAAAACCTACTAATCCATACCAGAGCAAAGAGTAGGGCAGCACTAAATTGACAGGTGTGTGAAATTCTTAATAATATTTAATAAAGGACCCTTCATTTTCACTTTCCACACTAATTATGCAGCTGATCCAGTGTTAGGGAGATAGAGAGGAAAACAGGAGCACAGAAGGGGTACCTAATAGAGTCAAGGGGCTCAGAAAATGTTTCTACATAAAAAAAGCTATGCTGAGTTTTAAAAGTTGCATCAAGTCTTAGATTAATGTTCACTCTATATTTTCACTGACTCGCAGTTCTCTTTACCATTAATTTAGAATTTTACCTTATTATCTATTTACAGGCACAGTTCATTAGTTATAAAAGCCTCACATGTATTTTAAGTTAAAAGAGAAACATACACAGCCAGCCCCTGGGTTCAGGCATAATTCATGAAGAAAAGGCACTGGATAGAAGAAGTAAATAAGCCTGGGAGGAAAATATGATTACCTCAAAGAGCTGGGTCTAGATGTGAGAAAAGAGCCAGTACTAGAGTGTCACTGCAGAGATAATTGCTAAACACATTTATCAACATATCCATTTTTTAAAGTCAGGCATCATTTCAAGTGTTGAAAAAGCCAAGGTAATAATAGTAATAAATAATGACAATAGTAATACATTAATATCTAAGAGTTATTGGTGCTTATTATATACCAGTATTAGCACATTAAATCCTCACAACAAGCTCAATTTTACAGAAAAATAAATAAGAAATCAGGAAGTCTCAGTCCCTAATATAAAATAGTTAATAATACAAGAGGGAAAGTGGCACATGACCATCAATTACATCATGCAGAAGCCATGTTGTGCGAACATGAGCAATGAAAGCCCTTGGGCACACAGCCTGGAAGTAAGGAGAAGATTCTCAGAAGAGAAAAGATTTTATCTATATCATAAAAGATTTTTTAGATTGGCAAAGTGAGAATTAAGAGAAAGGTCTTCCATATAGAAGGGGCAGCATGAATAATAAATGAATCATAAAGGATTAATCTCATTTCTAGTTTAATTAATCAAGTGAACAGTGCTATAATCAACTGAAAACGACTGAAAGCTAATATAGACTTTAGGGAAAGCTGTTGTTCAGTACTGTAATGGAGGTGTCTCACAGGCAGCTGAAAAGATGGATGAGGGTGAAACTAGAGTTCAAAATCAAAGCATCATGAGAATTTGGCTTGTCAATGTACAGAAGCTACAAGCAAGCTAGCTGAAACCCAAAGGTGAACGAAGAATAAAGCAGGTTCCAAGCCGTATGGGCCACTGCAGGTTTATAAAGGAGCATAATAAGAGTTTCCAACAGTTAGTCTGGTTAAACTCTAAAGCTTTCTCTACACACTCAGAAAATCAAAGCCTGTAAACATTTCAGTGCCCTTTCTCATGATTTTATGGCTTTTGTTCTGCCAAAGCAAAGCTTAGACTACTCATGAAACTTTGCATGAAATTTAAATATCAATCTCTCATTCCTTTGGCAGTAAATCAGCCAAACAACCCATATCTTTAAGACTCATCTAAAAAAAAAAAAAAAAAAGACTCATCTAGCCTAACTGCAGCCATGAAGTTAAAAGACGTTTACTCCTTGGAAGAAAAGTTATGACCAACTTAAGAGAGCATATTAAAAAGCAGAGACATTATTTTGCCAACAAAGGTCCATCTAGTCAAGGCTATGATTTTTCCAGCAGTCATGTATGGATGTGAGAGTTGAACCATAAAGAAATCTGCGTGCAGAAGAATTGATGCTTTTGAACTGTGGTGTTGGAGAAGACTCTTGAGAGTCCCTTGTCTGCAAAGAGATCCAACCAGTCCATCCTAAAGGAGATCAGTCCTGAGTGTTCATTGGAAGGACTGACGTTGAAATTGAAACTCCAATACTCTGGCCACGTGATGCGAAGAACTGACTCACTGGAAAAGACTCTGATGCTAGGAAAGATTGAAGACAGGAGGAGAAGGGGATGACAGAGAATGAGATGGTTGGATGGCATCACCAACTCAATGGACATGAGTTTGAGTAAACTCTGGGAGTTGGTGATGGACAGGGAGGCCTGGAGGGCTGCAGTCCATGGGGTTGCAAAGAGTCGGACACAACTGAGTGACTGAACTGAACTGAACTGAATCCTGAACTGAACACAGTTTTTTATTGAAACATTTTTTTTAAACATGACAAAATAAATATTGTTAGATCATCAAATGTTATATTTTCTAGACTAATGTTTTACCTTTGAGCATTGAAAAGAAAATGCTATCATATTTGGTTATTATCTATCTAGTAATTTGGTTATTATCTACATGTAAACTAGTGTTTCACTGAATGAGACACATTTAACAATACAATGTTTCCAAATATTGAAGAGAAAAATTCCTGATTTATATAAATTCACATTAGTTTATAAACTACAAATTACACATAATTTAGAAAAATTTACTATAATCAACAGTTTCTGCTGGCACATAATAGCATATCAATATCAACTTGAAATGCAATTATTTTACATACTTCTTAAAATATAATTCAGTAGAGTAACAGAATCAAAAAGACAAGAGTAATCTTGGTATAAAATTGGGGTTGGACACTGATTTTTGAAAGTTAAAAGTTGCTTGCCTAAAGTCTTTATTTAGGATGTTAACAAATAGGCAACTAGCAAAGCTGCCAAGATACTTGCATTATAGGAGACAAAAATATGAATGGGAAACTGTACTTAAATGAAAATTAGAGCACACCTTAGTGAAGATGCAAAAAAACTAGCATGAAGGTCGAGAAACTTGAGCTACAAGCTCAGCTCTGCCTTAAACTATATGGAAGATCTTGAATGACTCATTTTTTCATTCTAAAATTCAGAATTTCTCCAAACAAATTCTTTTAGTATATAAAAGAAAATAAAGTTTAAAAGATAAAGAGTGTAAAGGCATTCTAGGAAAAAATGGATATAGAAACTAAAAAGCAAAATGAACACAACATAGTAAGAGAATGTTAAGTTGGTTTAATGGCTGGACTGGTGACTTTCATCTAGTTACTTCTCTGCTATGAGTCTCACTTTTCTTACCTAATAATAAAACTTACTTCATAGTTTTACTGTATAGATTAGTAAATAAATAAATAAATGGAAATCTAGTAAAGTCCCTTATACAACTATATATTTTTCATTAAAGAGAATCACCACGTTACTCTAAGAATATAATTTTATATAATAATAAACATGCAGGATACAGATATGAGGAAACAGTCACTAAGGTCACTCTTAACTCTGACATTTTATGATGCTAAGCTTTGCTTTAAGAGCTGCAGCAGCATTTGAAAAAATTCAATATGTATTCAGGCTAAAAACTATAAGTAAATTAAGAAATTAAGACTGGAAGGAAGTGTCCTCAATTTAATAAGAACATTTACCAAAAAAAAAAAAAAAGAAGAAAAGAAAAGAAAAATCCTACAAGCAACAACATTAACAGTGGTAAAAGACTAGATGCTTTCCCCTAAAACTGAGAATAAGGCAATCAGGTCCACACCTACTCCTTCAATTCAATACTGTATCATAGGTCATATCTGGTATAATAAAATAAGAACAATCAAACAAGAAAAATACAAATTCATTCAGATATAAACTATCTTTATTCCTACACAACATAATTACCTATGGAAAAAATCTCAAATTGACAAATAAGCTACTAAAAATGTAATACATGAGTTCAGCAAGGATGAAGAATATAAACTCAGTGTCATATTACTATAGACTAACAGTGAACAATTAACAACTTGAATGTTTTAAAACAATATAATTTATAATAGCAACAAAGAGAAAGGAAATACTTAGGCATAAACTAACAAAATACATGTGATATATGAATGATGAAAAATAAATCCTAAACACAAATAAAAAATGATGAAAGTAATCAAACAAGATACAAATAAATGGAGAAATAGACATTGTTTCTGGATTGAAAGAAACAACAGTATTGAAAGTCAAGATGTCAAACTCTCCTACGTATGTAAAGATTCAACACAATTTCAATCAAAATCTGAACAAGATAGCAAGGTTTCTTTTAGAAATCCATAAACTTATCCTAAAATTTAGATGTAAAAGGAGCTGGGATAACCAAAAATAGGCTTTTAAATGATAAAAAAAAAAAGTTGGAAGGCATACCATCTGATTTTAGGACTTACGATAAAACTACAGAAATCAAGATGGTGTGGAGTTGGAGAAACAGTGGTCAAATAGTTCAATCAAACAGAACAGAGCCAAAATGTAGTCCAACATGTACATGGTCAATTGATTTTAAATAAAGATAAAAAATAATCCAATAGAAAAAGGGAAGTCTTCTAAACAGATGGTATTGAAATAATTAGAAATTCATATGCAAAATATAAATTTTTAAAAAATCTCAATCCATAGTAGATGCCATATATAAAAATTAATTTTAACTGGAACATAAAATCTCAACAAATGAAACATAATAGAAATTATATCAAGCATTTTTTCTGACCAAAACAGTATGAAACTAGAAATCAATTATGAAAGGAAAAAGGAGAAAACAAAACACATGGAAATTAAATAACCCATGCTACTAAAAACCAATGGTTCATTGAATAAATCAAAGAAATAATCAGAAACTACCATGAGACAAGTGAAAATAAGACAAAACTATCAAAATTTATGGGACACAGCAAAATCAGTTCTAAGAGGAAAGTTTATAGCAATACAAGCCTACCTCAAGAAACAAGAAAAATATCAAATAAACATCTACAGGATAGATCCATCTACAGGAATTTTTTTAAAAAAATAAAAAATAAAGTCTGAAGTCAGCAGAACTAAGAAAATAATAAAGATCAGAGAGAAAATAAATAAAACAGAAACAAAAAAATCAATAGTATTAATCAAGAAAATCAAGAGCTGGATTTATAAAAAGAAAAGCAAAATCAATCAGCCATCAGCCAGGCTCATTAAAAAAAAAAAGAGAGAAAAGACCCAACCAAAAAAGGAAGAAAAATTGCAATCAAAATTAAAGAGATACAAAAAAAAATCATAAGAGAATAATATGAACATTTAGAACAACAAATTGGACAAGCTAAAGAAGTGAATAAATTTCTAGAAATACAAAATCTTCCAACACTGAATCAGGTAGAAATAGACAATCTAAATAGGTCAAACACTAGTAGTGAAATTGAATTTGTAATCATAAAACTCCCAGCAAACAAAAGTCCAAGACTGAAGAGGTTCACAGTAGAATTTTACCCAACATATAAAGAAGAGATAAAATCTACCCTCTTCAAACTATTCCAAAAAACTGACGAGGAGGGAACAGTCCGAAATTCATTCTATGAGACCACCATTACCCTGGCACCAAAACCAGGCAATGACACCACAAGAAAATGAATATTATTATAGAACAATATCTCTATTAAATACAGAGGCAAAAATCCTCAACAAAATATTAATAAACTTAATTCAACAATATTTAAAAAGGATCACACACCATGATCAAGCAGGGTTTATTTTAGGAATGCAAGGATGGTCCAACATCTGCAAATCACCACTTTAACAAAAAGGATAAGAACCACTTGATCACCTCAATAGATGCAGAAAAAGCATTGGAAAAATTCAGCAACATTTATGAAAATAATTCCAACCAAAGTAGGTACAGATGGAACATATCCTATCATAATAAAGGCCATTAATGACAAACTCACAGATAATATCATACTCAATGTGAAAAGGTGAAATCAGAAATAAGACAAGAATACCCACTTTTGCAACTTCCATTTGATACAGTTTTGGAAGTCCTAGCCACAGCAATCAGAAAAGGAAAAAAAAAATAGCATTCAAATTGGAAGGGAAGAAGTAAAACTGTCACTCTCTGCCTATGACGCCATACTATATATAGAAAACCCTAATTTTTCCACCTGAAAATCTATTTGAACTAATAAATGACTTCAGTAAATTTTCAGAAAATAAAATTAACATATAGACATCTGCTGCTTTTCTATGCACTAACAATAAACTATAACAAAGAGAAAGCAAATCTCACTTAAAATTACATCAAAAAGAGTAAGATATCTAGGAAGAAACTTAACCAAGGAGGTGAAAGACCTGTACTCTGAAAATTATTTAAAAAATATTAAGGAAACTGAAGATAATACAAAGGAATAAAAACATGTCCTATAGTTATGAATTGGAAGAATTAATATTATTAAAATGTCCATTCTATCCAAAGCAATCTACAGTCTTAATGCAATCCTTATCAAGATACCATTGACAATTTTCACAGAACTAGAATAATTAATCCTAAAATTCATATGGAATCACAAAAGACCTTGATTTGCAAGAGAAATTTGAAGGATAAAAAACAAAGCTGGAAATATCACATTCCCTGACTTACACTTTACAAAAAGCTACAGTAATCAAAATAGTATGGCACTGGCACAAATACAGACATATACATCAATTGAACAAAACAAAGAGCCCAGAAATAAATTCATGCACTTATGGTCAACTGGGGCTTCCCTAGTGGCTCAGAGGGCAAAGTGTCTGCCTGCAATGTGGGAGATCCAAGTTCGATCCCTGGGTTGGGAAGATACCGTGGAGAAGGAAATAGCACCCCACTCCAGTACTCTTGCCTGGAAAATCCCATGGATGGAGGAGCTTGGTAGGCTACAGTCCACGGGGTTGCAAAAAGTCAGACACGACTGAGAGACTTCACTTCACTCACTTTATGGTCAGTTAGTAGTAATGTTAGTCGCTCAGTCGTGCCTGACTCTGCAACCCCATGAACTGTGGTCCACCAGGCTCCTCTGTCCATGGGGTCCTCCAGGCAAGAATACTGGAGGGGGTTGCCATTTCCTTCTCAATTAATCAACTAGAAATGAAGCTAGAATATACAATGGAGAAAACACAGTCTCTTTAATAAGTGGGACTAGGAAAACTGGCCAGCTCGATCTTGAAGAATGAATTTAGAAAATTTTTTCATACCAAATACAAGAATAAACACAAAATAAATTAAAGACCTATATATAAGACTGGAAACCATACAACTCCCTGAAGAAAACACAGGCAAAACACTTTGGCATATCATAGCAATATTTTTTTGGATCTCTCTCCTAAGGCCAAAAAAGCAAGAACAGAAATCAACAAATGGGACCCAATTAAACTTAAAAGCTTATATACAACATATATAAGCAACACACACAACTGAATATCAAAAAGATAATAAAAAAATGGATAAAAGACCTCAAGAGACATTTTTCCAAAGAAGACATACCAATGGCTAATAGACACATGAAAAGATGCTCAACATTACTAATAACCAGGGAAATAACCAGGCAAATCAAAACCACAGCAATATTTCACCTCACATCTGTCAGAATGACTATCATCATAAAGACCAAAAATTACAGATGTTAGTGACAATGCGGAGAAAATAGAGCCCAATACACTGTTATTGGGATTATGAATTGATGCAGCCACTACTGAAGAGTATGGAGGTTGCTCAAAAAACTAAAAATAGAACTATCATATGACCCAACAATCCAATTCCTTCATTATATAAGAATAAAACAAAAAACACTAATTCAAAAAGATATGTACACTTCAATGTTCATAGCAGCATTATTTACAATAGTCAATACATGGAAGCAACCTAAGTGGCCATCAACAGACGAATGGATAAAGAAGATATGAAATATACATACAATGGAAAATATACACACATACAGACACAAAAAACAAGGAACTTTTCCTATCTGCTACAAGATGGACAGAACTGGAAAGTATTATGCTTAGTGAAATAAGTCAGACAGAGAAAGACAAATACTGTATGTTATCACTTATATGTGGAACCTAAAAAATAAAACAAATGAATGAATGTATCAAAACAGAAACAGACTCACAAATATAGAGAAGAAACTAGTATTTACCAGTACAGAGATAGAAAGGGGGAGGGCAATTTAAGGGTAGGTGATTAGCAGGCACAAACTATTATGTATAAAATAACTATCTTACAAGGATATATTATACAGTGCAGGGCATATAATAAATATTTTATAATAACTTTAAGTGGGTAATCTGTAAAAATACTGAATCGCTATACTATACACTTAAAACTAACATAATATTATAAATCAAGTATACTTCAATAAAAGATTTTAAAAAAATAAAAATGGATCATAAACCTAAATTTAAAATCTAACACCATGAAACTTTTAGAAGAAAATATAGGAAATAATTTTGTTACCTTCAATAAAACAAAATATTTTTAGAATTAACATCATTCAAATGCATGACTCATACAAGAAAATAAAAGATAAACTGTGCTTTACAAAAATTACAAACTTGTTCTGTGAAAGGCACTACTAAAGGAAAAAAAGTCAACCCTAGTGTGGGAAAAAATATGTGCAAAACACATGATCTATGACTTATATCCAGAACATATAAGAAACTCTCAAAACTTAATAATAATATAACAGAACAACACAAATTAAAACATTAAAAATTTCTGAACAAATAACCTCATCAAAGAATACAAAGAGATGGCAAGAAAAAAAAAAAAAAGAAAAGATTTTCAAAGTCAAACTAAAATTGCAATGATACACAACTACGTATCTATTAGAATGGCTGGGATTATAAAATACTGACAACAGTAAGAGCCGACAAGGATATGCACATCTAGGGCTCTCATAAATTGCTGATGGAAAGGCAAATTCATACAACCTCTTTGGCAAACAGTTTATTGGTTACTTATGAAGTTAAACACATACGTAACCATATGAGCAAGCAATGCTGCCCCCAAGTACTTACACAAGTGAAATAAAAACTTATATTCATAAACACTAAAAAGTACAGAAATATTTATAGCAGCTTAATTCATAACTGCCAAAAATTGGAAACATCAGCAAAACTCCTTCAGTGGATAAACATATTATGGTAGCATTTGCCACTTTTTAAAAATATCTTGTTTGTTTACTTCTACTTATTGTCTTTCCTCTTATAATAGAACACAAGCTTCCCCAAAATAGAAGAACCTTCTCTGTCTTATTCAATGCTGATCCTGAGTACACAGAAAAGTTTTTGACATGTCATCAGTACACCATAAATAGTTGTTGAGTATTAAAGGCAAGAAAAGTAACATTTATAGAGCAGTTTCTTTGTGTCAGGAAAAACTTAAATAGCTTTGTATGTATTATATCAGTTAGGTGGGCAACTGAGTCACTGAGAGCATAAGATATCTTGCCAAAGTCACACAGTAAACAGCTGAAGTAGAATACAAACCCTGGCAGTCTGATTCCAAAGCTTGCACTTAATCCAAATTAGGAAATAATGGAAGGGCATCATCATTGGAAAGAGAGAGCAAGATGCAGGGAGGTGTGAAACAACACACTCTCTGCAGGAAACTATAAGAAGGCCAATAAGAATTCATGGCAAGGCAGACTAAAAATAGGGGCCAGATCATGAAAAGGACCATATGCCAAGCTAAGAAACTTGAACTTTAATAGGCAATAGGACCCTTGTTAAGGAGGTTGGCAGTGGAGTGGCAAGGTCAAATTCATAATACACACAGAATGCTCCAGCTCTAGTGTGAAAGATGGACTTAAATAGCACAAGATTCTGGACAAAGCTACATGTTAAAAGAAAATTGCCATAATAAGTCAGGCAACATAAGATAACAGACTGAACTGGAATGATTGTAGCAGAGATAGATAAATTTAGGAAATTATTTTAAAGGTAGTAAAACCAAGGGGCAAATTTTATTTTGCCATCTATAAAATGAAGATAATACCAACTTTTCAGAGTTGTTGGGAAGATTATATATAAACATTTAGTACAATACTGGTACAGCATAAGTGATCAATAAAAACTGATATAGTAATTATTTCAGTTTTTAGATATGGATCAACAAAGAAGAACTTAAGATATCTCCCATATTTCCAGTTTGAAGGACTACATGGATAGTAGTACATTCACTGGAATGTACAATAGGTAGAAACAGTAAACTGAAACGGTAAGACAAAGAGTTCACTTTCACAAATGATGAGCTTGAGATACCCATGAGGCATTCAGCAGTAAAATCCACTGAAAAGGCAGTTAAAACTAGGGGTTTTAACACCAGAAGAGATTTTAGAGTGTAGATAGATTTGAGAATATGGAAAAGAAATGTAAGATGTAAAGATATGAAATGGAATCATGTAAAAATAAAGGATTTTATAGCAGAGAAACCCATGAAGGAGGACCAGAAGAAATAAGCAAGCAGATACAAGGATAACCAAAAAAGAGAAATACCAGGAGAGCCAAGATAACAATTTCCAACCACAAACTGTCATATCAAACGCAAGATAAATTAAGATAATGAGTATAATATGTTGTTGAATTTAGCAATATGAAAATTACTTATGACAATCATAGTAGTGAAATGCCTATTTAATAAATACTACTAAGTATACTGCCAGCTAAGTTTATATTTGAATGCTATCTTTTTAAATTATGATACTAGTGCCTGGATTAACTGATATAATGAACAAATACACTAACATTATAAACACACAAATGCACTGATATATGCATATTGTGATTATACATATAATTACATATACAATTATAAACAATTTCAAGTATACTTTTTAGACTTAGTAACAAGTCCCAGAAACTCACTTTTTTCTGTAAAAGATTTCAAGTAAAAACAATAGAAGCTAACTTGAAACAATGAAATGTGTTCAAGTTGGCAGTGTTTACACTGAAACTAAAATAATATAGCTGATATGTAAATTCTTTAAGTTGTTCCTATTTTCCATATATTGAATACTACCCTACCTTCTGAATATTTGCTTGAACAACAAACTTCTGACTTCATGAATCAGAAATACAGGTAACTTATGGTGTATCTTATAAAGATCATCTTAAAGTAAGTGTGCTACCAACTTCATTCAACAAGTAAGTTTACTTAAACTACTAATAAAAATATGTACCCATGTTGCAGACACTATTCAAGTCTTTTATGAACATATATTATCCATTTTCTAAACAATATCTCAAGGTCAGTAGTATTAAGCCAAATTTAAAGGTGAGTAACTGAAGTTCAGTGCACTTATGTAATTTGTCCAACGACACAAAGCTGGCAAATAACAGAATGAAGATTCTAATGCCAAAGCTATTGCTTTTTCCCACTGCACTCTAAAACCTGAACAATCAGAAGTATGAGAATTTTTTACATGTCAGTATACTTGAGAAAGATTTCTCTCCCCAACCCAACCTTTGTGAGAACAGTTCTATTTGCGCCATCACTTAGTCTTCTGTGAGTCGTTGCCTCTTTATATCCTTGGCCTATTTGGTTTTTTCTTTTTCCTACTAAAAGTTCTTCATGTATTTTGGATATCAATCTTGTATCTTTAATATATTGCACAAATTTATTTTCCAAGAATAGTACATGTATCTTTCAACTTTAGGTCTTTTGTAATATACACTTTATTTTTACAAACTCAAAAGTATCGATCTATGTCTTTTCAATTTTGCTTTTCTGTGCCTTGCATAAGAAATTTAACCCTATTTCAAAAGTCAATAAAATATTTATTTTGTATTTATTTTCATAGTTTAAAATTTTATTTTCATATTTAAGTCGCCATCTAAAGTTTTAAAAAATAGTTTGATATGGGGCATTATTTGTCAAACAACTGAATCATGAGGTCCTACTATTTCTACTATTTTGTAAGGCAACTCCTGCCATATAGCAAGCTCACTTATATACATAGCCTTATTTATGAGTTCTGGTCTATCTATTCAGACTATTTGTCTATTATCATGCCAAAACCATTCTATTTTAATCACTAATCTATTAAAAAAGATTCTTAGCTGAAATAAAAGTTTCTATAAAATATACACCCACTCATTAGTAATTATTTTTAAGACTTTTTTTTAATGCGGCCCCTTTTAAAAAGTCAATATTTAATTTATTTCAATATTGTTTCTTTTTATGTTTTGGATTTTTGGCTCCAAGACATGTGGGATCTTAGCTCCCCAACAGGAATCAAACCCACATTCCCTGCATTGAAAGGCAAACTCTTAACTCCTGGACCTCCTGGGAAGTCCTAGCTTAGCTATTTTTTTTTTTTTTTTGACCCTTTGCTTTTATACATGAATTTAGAATTAGCTTGTGAAGTTCTATGAAAAAAAATTGAGGAGGAAAATGATTGAAATTGTATTAAAGGGTGATTAGGGGAGAACAGACATCTTTATAACATTAAGCTTTCACTTCTGAAAACATAGTTTGAATCTCATTTTATCAGATTATCCCTTTACTATCTCTCTTACTGATATTATCTTTGTATTCCTCTGCCATCCTTCTCGTTTTTCAATGACTATTGTTCACACCTCACTGATATTTCTCCAATATATACAGAGACGATCTCTGCACTTAACACTCTTGGCACTTTGAATTCCTCCTCTCCAATATTTTACATATAGTATCTTCATTATATATTTCTAGCTGTCCCTATAGTAGAGTCACACTCTACACCTTGATATTTCCAATAGTTATAACAATTGCAATTCCTTCCATTTTCTTTCACTTATCCTATTATCTAACGACAATCTCTTTGCATTTTCTCACTAAGATACACTAACCATGGACTTGACAAGAACATCTCATGAAGACTCTCTCTCTTTCCTAAGTGTGCTTGCATGTATGCTGGATCCGCTCGTCTTTCTCTTATTTTGTGGTCTGTATTGCTGAAAAGAAAACACAGTCATGGTCTGCTTCAAGCCAGAATGGATTATGTGGTATTAAATTTACCCTCTCTCCACAAATAACTATAATTTTGGGCCAAAAAATATAAAACATATTTTTTAGACAGTGGACAGCAGACAACTCATGACTGATCGCTGAGAAGGGGAAATAAGGTAAGGCCTTTGATCACCAAAGATTTCTTTCCGAAGGCACATTCTGAACTATGATGCAAGGCAAAGGAACTCATACAAAATGTGGATATCTCACTGAGTTAAACAGAAATTGGAGTTCACAGAACTGGGTTGGTGATGATATGGCTGGAATTATAGAACACAGAGCACCAGAGAAGACAAAACTATGCACAAAAAAACCTCAGAAATTGACACAGAGTTCAACTTGATTCTCTGGGCTGAATGCAAAGCTATACATATATACATAAGGTAAGACTCCATTAAAATAGGCAAAGGACAACTACTAGAAAGTGGTAGAACAATTCCAAGAACTCACACAGAGCTAGCAGATATTGAAATTCAAACAAATCATAACACTTTACTAGAGACTCCAGAAGTATCACATCTTAGTAGCAGGATTAAACTAAAGACAGAGCTCTACATTGACATGAATCAGCCATGGATTTACATGTATTCCCCATCCCGATTCCCCCACCCACTTCCCTCCCCACCCCATCCCTCTGGGTCTTCCCAGTGCACCAGCCCCGAGCACTTGTCTCATGCATCCAACCTGGGCTGGTGATCTGTTTCACCCTTGATAATATACATGTTTTGATGCTGTTCTCTCAAAGTGATTAGCCTCCAACTAATAAAAATAAATGGGGGGAAAAAGGAGCTCTCTAGACCTATTTGAGCAAGCAACCCGTGATACTCACAATGGAATAAATGGATCCATATCTGACTAACAACTAGAAAATCAGATAAAATATTTGAAATAGATGTTTTCAGACAGCGGACAATTAGCGTCACAAAGATGGGATCCCTAACAGAAGGGAAACAAATGAATAATTCCTATGATCACTCTGGCTTTCAAGACACAGGGATGGGAGATATTCTCACTGTAACCAGATAGATTAGAAAAACTCCTTTGAACATCTAAAATACTCTGTAGATACTTCAGAAGTGTCGTGTATGGACCAAGTAAGACTAAACAACCATCACTGCATCAGGCCTGCACTAAGAAAACTTTAAATAGTCTATCTGTATTATTAAGGGCAAAGAGAGACCAAAAAAAAAAAAAAAGACATAATAAATAAACTAATTAAATGGTATATTAGAAAGTGGTAGATTCTTAAAGAAAAGGTAGAACAGACTAATAGGGGTGTGTGAAGGAGGAGAAAAAGGATAGTCATTAAGATTGGCCTCATTAAGAAGATATCAGCTGAGCAAAGACAAAGGAAGTAAGGAAATTTGTTATGCAAATGTCTGGTTGAAGCCCTAAGCCAGTGCTTTAAGGGAGAATCATGCCTGGCTTGTTTGAGGTACCACAAAGAAAAGCTGTGTGGGCAAGGCAGAAAGTAGAAGAAAATGTGGTCAAAGAAGTATGTAAGTTGTAGGGTGGGGTTGGTGAGTTAGACTGACGATTTTGCAGGATCTGGTAGGTCATTTTAGAGATACCATCTTTTACTCTGACATGCAAAAATTAATTACAAGAGTTTAACAGACTAATCATATGATATGACTTTTATCATAAAATTACTACCATTTCCCTGTTTTGAGTAGACTAAAAGACAAAATTAAACAGGGAGCCAGTTAGGAGACTTTGTTCACAGACACAGGTAGGCCTGGAAGTCAGGCATGTGCAATATAAAGTCCATATTCTTAACTGTTAAAATTTGCTTGATGATCATATTGACAGTGATGATACCTTGCAATAGTACATTTGAAAGAAGGAAGATGAAGAAAAGGACTAGAAGAAGGATAAGGAGAAGGAAAAAGGGCAGAACAACAGTGTGTGTGTATGTTAGTCACGCAGTCATGTTCAAGTCTTTGTGACCCCATGGACTGTAGTCCACCAGATTCCTCTGTCCATGGAATTCTCCAGGCAAGAATACTGGAGTGGGTAGCCATTTCCTTCTCCAGGGAATCTTCCTGACCCAGGGATTGAGCCCAGGTCTCCTGCATTGCAGGCAGACTCTATCAACTGAGCCACTGGGAAGACCTCCAAAAACAGTAGTAATAATATATATTAATAATTTGTTGTGGTAGTTTTCCCTCTTGCTGGTTTTAGCATTGTTTCTACTGTTGAGGTGTTTTAGTAAAAACAATAGCCATCAAGTAGTGAATCTCTATCTACCAAATGTCATGGTAGGCTCTTTATATGCATTCTTCCCTTTAATTTTCACAATAGTCACATGAAGTAGTATTATCATCTTTGTTTTACATATGGAAAATTGAGGTACAAAAAGATTAAGCCAAGATTGTTTGAATCCATTGTCCTGTGATCTCTCTACAATAATTTGCTGTCTTTGTTTATTGTCAAGTCTAGCCATAGCCAGGATGAAGTTTCACTGAGACTGAAATCTCCAGAATGGAGACCAAAGCAGCAAAAGACTCTTGAAATTTTAGACATGCCATATATAAAAGTGTGTGTGTGTGTGTGTGTGTGTATTTAAGCTACATTGCTGTTTATAATAATGTAAGCAATATTTCACTGCTAATTTTTTTTAATTTTTCATTACCTAACTCAGAGGACACTCTGTTAGCACACCCAGATAAAATAGGTTTGATGAATTAAGAAGAGTCAAAATAACAAATAAGTATATTTTGCTGTCTCACATTGTTACTGGAATGCAGTTAATTCCTTTTGGACCAGAGGCCTGAAACACTGTATTGTATCTCATTTACTTGTGTGATGTTTCCAAGTAAGACAGAAAAAAGAATTTATTCTAAATACATGAACTTTTAAGTTCATTAAACAATTCAAACCGAGAAATCAAAAATAAAGCATCTCACTGCTGATAGGATAGAAAAATAACATAAACTGTATGGCAGAAATTTATAAATATGAATAAAGAGTTTTAAAAATATTAATATACTTAGCCCATCAATTTTCCTCACAGGAATTTATTCTAAAGAAGTGAAAAGAAATCTGGGTAAAATTTCACGCATAAAGGTGCTCCCTAGAGTATTATTTATAACAACAGATAATAAAAGGCAATCTTTATGCCCAAGATTTAAAGAAGGGGTCCAAAAGTACATAACTATTGTACAGTCATGTTTATGATGGTTTAACTGACAGAAAATTTCTTGTAATACTGTTTAGTTTCCTTATAAGATATAAAATGTATACATGTTGCAAATTTAATTATGCTCTAAAGAATAAAATAGAAAATAAATAAGCCTAGAAGTAAATATGCCAAAAAGTTATTAGTATTTGCTTCTAGGTAGTAAGATTATGGGGTGTGTGTAAGTATGGGTATGTACATGCTTCTTCTCTGCTTCTGATAATTATCTATATTGTACAAATTTACTATAGTAAGCATTGGATACTTTTACAGTCAGAATAGAGGGGGAAAAAATAAACTCAAAGAGATAAAAAGCATATAAAAGACAGAAAATACTTTCAACAATCCAGACACATCATTTTATTTCTTCTTATTGGCTAAAGTTTTATCATCAGTATTTAAATAGGAAGATTTGCTTTCATATCACATGAGTGTTCTGCTGCATAAATAACAAATTTCCATGTAAGACTATTTAATATAGTGTTTTTAAGAGAGAAAATTTCTTTTCAATAAAGATACCTGGATGTTTAGTTATCATAGATTCTTACAAATGTACTATTTACCAACTACTTTGGGAGTTAATATATCAGTCCTGGAATATGACACCATATGTTTCAAGCATTTATCACTTGCTAAAAATCATTAAGGAAGATGATCCAAAAGCTAGACCTGTTTATACAGTATATTCGATGCTTCAATTTTTAGTAGAGTCAGACTTTGATGACTAATATTTCTTTTGCCCGCTAGTACCAAACCCTAAATAAGGTTCCTGACTAGATTACATTCATGCAGTTCTCATTTTAACGGAAATTGGAGAGATGGCAAAAGATTATGGGACGAGCCATTATAAAAACAGACCTCACAAGTCAGACTTAATAGTGAAATCATTCTCTTTCATGTAGACAACCATGAAAACAAATATCCTGTGAGCTAGAGATATGTACTGTATCTTTCCAGCAAATCTTTATGCCTTCTTGAGAAAGATTTCCATAACTATATAATGTGATTACAGTTGATGAAGCAATGGCCCACAGAAAGAGACTGATAAAGCATCAGCCTCAGGAAAACAGATAAACATGTTCATGATTTTTAATTGTAACAAGGGTAGGATAACACTGGATATGAAGATAGAACTTAGAGCAAGTATTTGTTTCTTCAACTTTAAAAACAAGCATCCATAAAATAGTACCAACTCTTCCAAGAATAATAACAAAATAGTCATTTCACTTCCTTGATTGATAGACAAGATTCAAAAAAGACTGTAGGCCTTTAACATGTAGTATAAAAATTATAACACTCTGGAAGAGACCTTTTTAACGGTAAAGTGAATATAAGCCACCTAAAAGAACAAACAACAATAAACTTTGAAATGTATGAGCAATTTGTCCAAAAGATTATCCCAGGTCATATAACTTAAGAAACACATTTTCTGAACACTCTAGTCATCCAACCTTGCCCTCCATGCCTGACCATAGAAACTATAAGGATACTCTTGATAGAGACTAAAGTGAAAGAAAAACTAGGTTAGGAATTTAATGTGGCCCAAAGTAAAAAAATATATATATATACATGTAATATATATATATATACATATACATATAATTTCAGAGCTTCTGCTAAGTCTCTGCTTAGGAAAGGATATGATGAGAATAGATTCTGTTCCTTGAAAAGTAATAGGTCTCATTTCTTAAGAGATAGTGGATTCCTGGTTGGAATAGACAAGCTGAAAGATAAGCATGAGCTGTGGATAAAGAGGAAAAGAGTAATCCCATTTGTGAAGTTAGAAAACCTGGTAGATTATACAGCCTTAAAGAAAATGTTTCCCTTCCTTAATATGAATTGACTATGCTGCCTTGGAATTACTGTTCTTTTTTTGAGTGGTGTGTGTATGTGACAACTGTAAATTGCTGACATGAGATAAACACACCAATAGAAGAATGAGAGGCTGCATGCTTACGTCATCATAGCAGAGAGATCATAGGGAACCCAAACTAGAGTTCCAAGACGCAGGCTTATACATATGGCTAAGGCCTCCTGCTATGATTTATACTGTCAAGACTTAGTATCATAGACTTTGAAAAAGCACTTTGAGGATTGTTGATTGTCTTGCTGGAATAAGAGGGACCATCCTAGGGACAGGTGAAGCCCTGTAGATAAAATGTATGTTGCCCTAAAGTGATTGCAGGGAAGGAATATTATCCTTACTGTAAAAAACTGAAAAAGGAATTATCTCATGAGCATGTAAGTAAAACAAGAAGCAAAGCAAAGAACTAAAGTTTGTTGTAGAGCAATAATCTGTATGGGGTTTATTTCCCCTCTTGTCCTAAACAGCTGAGATAATTCATAGTTAGCCAACATTGTTCAGAGCCCCCTCATGTACATAATTCCTTCTAGTTACCCCTAAATTTCAGTAAACATAACATACACCGAGTCCTGTGTCAGTGGTGTTATAGAAAATTAAAAGAATTGGTAGTAAAGTGAAGTGGCTGTTCATGAACCCCTCTTCTGCTGAAGCCAGCATGCCAGGAAGGGCACTGTGAGGACAAGTGAGGGTCCCTAAATTTCAAACACTGACCATTACCTACCTAACATATGACTCAAGTTACAGTTGAAAGAAACAGAGAGAAGGAAACAACCAGGTGAAACAGCAAGTAGATTAGATTGACTTAGGAGGGGAAATTAAACTCCTCCCTCTCTCTCAAATATGCTAGAAAAAAAGAAGCCTGAAGAAAGAAGGCAGATATTAGATTACAGGGCTATGCTTTCACCTGCTTTAAACAATCCTATCACTATGTACAGAAAGCTTGTGCAGAATCTTCCAAAATCAGTCATCTCAATATAACAATAACAACTGATTTCTCAGGGTTAGATTTTTATCAAAGTTTGTTAAAAGCGTATGTCTTTAGTTCTATTTTCATCAATATTTTTATCTTTATTCAAAACAATTTTGAACAGGATTGTAAAACATATACTCTTATGTTACAAAATGTACATGAAGAAATTGTGGTTAAAGATAGATTCATATTATTTAGGTTGGTGCAAAGTAATTGCGGTTTCAGACCATGAATTTTAAATCATTATAACTAGGTTCAATCACAGCTTTATTAATAAAAATAGAAACCATTATAATCAACACATTTTTGCCAATGAGAAATAAGTTTGTTTATTCCTGTAGCATAAAAATCCATGCTTCAGGATTCAACGAACTCTTGAAAGGCATTTTCTACCTCCAGCTGGTTGTGTAAGCGTTTTCCCTGCAAAAAGTTGTCAAGATGCTTGAAGAGGTGGTAGTCCATTGGCGAGAGGTCAAGTGAATATGGTGGATGAGGCAAAACTTTGTAGACTAATTCTTTCAACTTTTTAAGCATTGGTTGTGCAACGTGCAATTGGATGTTTTCGTGGAAAAGAATTGGGCTCTTTCTGTTGACCAATGCTGGCTGCAGGCATTGCAGTTTTCGGTGTATCTCATGGATTTGCTGAACATATTTCTCATATGCAATGGCTTCACCTGGATGCAGAAAGCTGTAGTGGGTCAGATGGGCAGCAGACCACCAAATAGTGACCATGATCTTTTTTGGTGCAAGTTTAGCTTTAGGAAGTACTTCGGAGCCTCTTCTTGGTCCAATCACTGAGATGGTCATCACTAGTTGTCGTATAAAACCCACTTGTCATTGCAGGACACAATCCAATCAAGAAACAGTTGGTTGCATAGAATAAAAGGAGACAACAGTTCAAAATGATTCTTTTTTTGATTGGCGGTCAGTCCATGGGTACCCACTTACTGAGATTTTTCATCTTTCCAATTTGCTTCAAATGCTGAATGACTATAGAATGGTTCACGTTGAGTTCTTTGGCAACTTCTCGGGTTGGTTGTTGTCAACTTCCAATGGCCAGTCACTGCGCTCATCATCTTCAAGGCTCTTGTCTCCTTTGCAGAATTTCTTGGACCACCACTGCACTGTACATTCGTTAGCAATTCCTAGACCAAATGCATTCTTGATGCTGCGAATTGTCTCTGCTGCTTGATGACCATTTTGAGCTTGAATAAGAAAATTAGTCGACTTTGCTTTTTGCCTAATATCATTTCCCTAGTCTAAAATAAATATAAAATAAACAGCAAGTACTAAATCATTAGCAAAAAGACAAAGTGAGAAATGTGCATTAAAATAACTTAACCGCTTTTATTTAAGAATGTATTCCAACATAAAAAGGCAAAGTTCAACAATGCAAAACCATGAATACTTCTGCACCAACCTAAATACTATCAGAATAACAGAAAAGTTAGTATGCAAAAACACAAGTAAAAAAGTTTTCCAGAGTCATTAACATGGGCTATAAAATTGACTCTGAGTTCTGCAACAGCCAAACAAAGTGAAAAGCAGGATGAATTACAAGAATCATATTACTTTTAAGATAGAAACACCTTGTTATATAGGTGAAGAAATTTTTTTTGTGAAAATGAGTTCTGTGAAGAAAAGATATACAGAGCAGCACCATATAATAATCATAAGTCACTTCCAGTGGTTCCTTATAGGCTTCCCCCATGGAAGCCTAACACATCATGCTAAAGCTTCAATCAGTAAAGAACACTGTGTTCTTATGAAATCTGCTTGTATTTTTAATAACCACCAGATAACAAAAGCCAGTATATTATACCTGTTATTCTATATCTCTTGAAATAAAATGATATCACTACTACACATATAAAAGAATATATTTCTAATATAGCCATTATTTTGATATCCCTAAAATAAAACAAATGCATAATCTTCTTACCAAAACCACACTGAGGGGATCCACTAATTCTCTCACCTGTGATTCTTTCACATTTTCAACAGTAAAGTTGAACCAGACTCGGAAGCGAGGATTACAGGTGTCCGGCCTAATGAATAAATCATACTCAAACTCAGAGACCTGGTCCACCCGTCCAAGGTTACCTGTTAATAAAAATTAAGAGAACTGGGTGTTAATAGAAGTTCATGAAGCTCAATGGCACATACATTTAAATATTATGAGCCCTGACAGTGACATTTGTCATCATTTGGTCCTTATAGGTTCATCCTTCAGAATCCATTAGACTGCCACCAACTCTGAATGTAGTCCAAGAGAAGAGGAGGTTTTCAGCTAGTCTGGGCTGTGGAACAAGCAACTCTTTCTGTCATTATAACCTAGAAGATCAATTTGTGCTACAAGTGTCTTTGACAGACTGGTTGGTATGCTATATAGAGCAAGTGGCAAGCACCCTTAAAACAAGTAAAGACCACAACCAAACTTCAGTTTCCTGGCTAGAAAAACAAAAATGATAACATCCTGTGTCTTTTGTATTAAGCTTTATGGTGTACAAGTTATCTCTAATATATTTGATTTTATTTAATTCTCACAACACAGCTACGCAATTTGTACTGTATTTTGTACATTTTCAAACTTTTATCAGAACATGTTAAGAGAATAGAGTAAGGGTTAAACAAAAATTAGAAGTAGTTTCTACATAAAAATAATAATGGTAAAATCACAAACAACCATAAAATTAATTTCCATTTCCTCCACCAGCAAAGCAGGCATATCAAAAGTGTAAAAACTTAAGTGTGACTCCCATTCTTTGTCTCTCCTCTCTCCACCTAATAGTCTAATGAGTAGTAAACTGCCCCAAATTTTAACACTGGGATGGGATAAAAAATAAAAGCCAAGAGTCTGGTAAATTCCCAAACTAGTTAATAAACCAAAAAAAGAAGAGTAAACACAACTACAGAAAGCAACAAAGCAATTGACTGAGAAGTCAGTATGGTCTGCACTTGAACAGCACAGCAATATCCTACTTTAACAGCAACGTCTTACTAAATAGCACAAGGAATTATATTCAATATTCTGGGATAATCTATAATGGAAAAAAATTTTAAAAACGAATGTGTGTGTGTATAACTAAGTCACTTTGCTGTACAGAAGAAATTAACACAACATTGTAAGTCAACTATACTTCAGTCAGATTTTTTAAAAAATCCATAAGTCATCACAAAAAAGTAATCTCTAGTCTATCTTTCTCAAAAAGAACACTCAGAATTAAACTTTATACACATGAGAGTTCTAAATAATTTCTCTTACTAGTTCTATTGACATGTCACTTATTTTTCTGAGCACCAGTTGTAGTCGACAGGGTACTAGCCTAGGAATCAGCAGAGCTGAATTCTATCTCAGTTGACCCACTGTGTAACAATGGGTAAATTACCTACCCTCTCAACGTCTCATTTGCAAAATGAGAATATTGAGTTACCTAACTTCTAAGGTTCCTTTCAGCTGTAACATTATTTGGCTGCCTGATTCTAAGATTGATCAGGAAATGATCCAAGATAAGCCTTCCTTCAGAACCAAATCAATTAACCTTAGGGCGATTTTGTCTGTTCTCATTAAAATATGTCCTGAGAACCAGACTGACTCCTCCTTCCAGAACCAGGATGATCAGATACCTTGAGTTAAGTAGACACATATTTTTTAAAATGCATTGATGGGAAAACACCAACAAGAGTTAATTAAAACCAAAAACTTTTCATTTTTCTAGCTTCATTGTCTTCAGAATTTCCAAGGAGCTTCATCAATGTAATTGGTCCTTTCAAATATTATCATTCAAAAATATTTACTAAGGCTTCTTTTGTAGAAGAAGGAACATTTATTATATGAGAGCACTGAACTTAAAATCAGAAGATCTAAACTCAAGTTTTATCTCTGTCACTTACTAAGCGACCTTGGAAAATTAACCCAAGATGTGTACAACCTCTGCTTATTCAACTATTCAAGTATATTCAAGTATAAAGTAGAAATAGGAATACTTATCTCCAGGCTAAGTAATGTTAACATTAATTTTAACTAATACATAACTGATATTAACATGAATTTTCAACAGAAAATTAACATTTTCTGAGCATTTCTACATGCCACATACTGTCCCAAATGCTTGGTATATTAATCTATTTAATTCTTACCACAATCCCCAACTGGTAGAAACCACTACAGTCCTCATTTTACATATGAAAAAAAGCAAGGAACAAATATATAAAATAACTTAGCCAAAGCTATTATACCATATAAGCAAGTATGAGTCAGAACTGGGATTTGAATTCAAACAATATGTCTCTAGCCACTAGACAATCAGTCCAGTTCAGTTCAGTTCAGTCTCTCAGTCGTGTCTGACTCTTTGTGACCCAATGAACCACAGCACGCCAGGCCTCCCTGTCCATCACCAACTCCCGGAGCCCACCCAAACCCATGTCCATAGAGTCGGTGATGCCATCCAACCATCTCATCCTCTGTCCTCCCCTTCCCCTTCTGCCCTCAATCTTTCTCAGCATCAGGGTCTTTTCCAATGAATCAGCTCTTCGCATCAGGTGGCCAAAGGACTGGAGTTTGAGCTTTAACATCAGTCCTTCCAATGAACACCCAGGACTGATCTCCTTTAGGATGGACTGGTTGGATCTCCTTGCAGTCCAAGGGACTCTCAAGTCTTCTCCAATACCACAGTTCAAAAGCATCAATTCTTCTGCGCTCAGCTTTCTTTATAGTCCAACTCTCACATCCATACATGACCACTGGGAAAACCACAGCCTTGACTAGACAGACCTTTGTCAACAAAGTAATGTCTCTGCTTTTTAATATGCTGTCTAGGTTGATCATAACTTTTCTTTCAAGGAGTAAGTGTCTTTTAATTTCTTGGCTGCAATCACTATCTGCAGTGATTTTGGAGCCCAGACAGTAACTTTTACTAAAAAAAAAAAAAAACCTGGTTGGAAGAATAGGAAGATAATACACCTTGAAAGTACAGCATAAGGTATAATTCTTAACAAAAAATTATACAACACAAAGTGAAAAAGCTATTTTTGACCTCCAGAAGTTCATGGTTGAAAAATTAAACATTAACGTGCATTTCAACATTAAAGGAAAAGAAGATTTTTATTTTGTTTTTCATTCTGGAGCACTATAAATGGATTTTGATTAATAAAAACATCTTAAAATCATTGCTATATATTGTATCTAAAAATACAGAAAATATGTATTAAAGTCTACAGTTCCAAAATTATTTCAGACCCTTTATATTATTAAAGCCTCACCATGACCCCATAATGAGTAAGCTGAGATTCAGGAATCTTTAGTGCTTGCTTAAGTTCACGCTTTAAAGCACCAGGGGAAGTCCCCAAAACAAAGACTTTACGTTACATTGTGCTGCTCTTTGGAAAGGGCCTTCTTGATGGCTCAGCAGGTAAATCCATGGCTGATTCATGTCAATGTATGACAAAACCCACTACAATATTGTAAAGTAATTAGCCTCCAACTAATAAAAATTAAAAAAAAAAAAAAAAAGAATCTACCTGCAATGCAGGAGACACAGGACAGGAGACTTGGGTTCATTCCCTGGGTCAGGAAGACACCCTGAAGGAGGAAATGGCAACCCACTCCAGTATCCTTGCCTGAAAAAGTTCACAGACAGAGGAGCCTGGCGGGCTACAGTCCAAGGTGTCGCAGAGTCAGTATGACTGAGCGGCTAACCAGCAGCAGCACCTCTCTGGAATATACCACAGCAACAGTCAGTTCGTTTATTGACTGATTCAATCACTTATTCATTCTAAAAGTACTACAGTCTGTGCTATAAAATAGAGCAGAAAGTAAGTCCAACAGGTGGGGCCTTTGCTTTCACTAAGTTTGAAAGTGAAGTCGCTCAGTCGTGTCGGACTCTTTGCAACCCCATGGACTGTAGCCTATGAGGTTCCTCCATTCATGGAATTTTCCAGGCAAGAGTACTGTTTTCAGTCCCAAATAATAAGCATCTGGTATTTGGTCTTCTGTAACTACTCTGTTGGCCTTCTTCACCACTCCTATGAGGAGTATTCTCTCTGTGTGTATGAAGGGGGAAAAAAATGCTTTTCTTATATTACCAGTAATATTTCAACAAAGTGCGAATTTATGACATTCTGATTCTGAACACAGAAACTTGAAATAAGCTGACCATGCCTCTATGTCATCTGGTTCCCTCCACCTTATGAAAGGAGAGAAGAAAACAAATAGGAATCTAAAACATAGGACAAACACACACACACACATACAAAAAGTAGATTTTAAACACTGACATATCAATAGTCATGTTAAATATAAATGGACTAAATATTATAAATAGACTCAAAAATTATTCTGGATAAAAATAACAATGTATGTAGCAGTGGGATTGCTGGGTCTTATGGTGGTTTTATTCCTAGTTTTTTAAGGAATCTCCATACTGTCTTCCATAGTGGCTGTATCAATTTACATTCCCACCAACAGTGAGTGCAAGAGGGTTCCCTTTTCTTCACACCCTCTTCAGCATTTAATGTTTGTGGCTTTTTGATGATGGTCATTCTGACTGGTGAGATGATATTTCACTGTAGTTTTGATTTTCATTTCTCTAATAATGAGTTATGTTGAGCATCCTTTCATGTGTTTATTAGCCATCTGTATGTCTTCTTTGGAGAAATGTCTGTTTAGGTCGTTTTCCCACTTTTGATTGGGTTGTTTGTTTTTTCTGGTATCGACTTGATGACATGCTTGTATATTTTTGAAAATAATCCTTTTTCAGTTGTTTCATTAAATTAAAAAATATAGAAAAAAACATAAATTTCTTGATACCATGAAAAAAATAAAAATGCATATAGCTTATAAAGAAAACTTTTATATTTAAGAACAAAGAAAGACTGAAAATAAATGATCCTTTCAACTATCATCATCCAAAAATATTTACTGAGCCCTAAGTTGTAGAGAGTACAATACTATTTTTTCAACAAATTATTAATTTTATAACAGGAAAGGCACTATCAAAAAGAAAGCTAATGTAGCTATATGTATCTCAGGCTTTGTAGACTTCAAATCAAGAAACTCACTAGAAATGAACAGAGACATTTCATAATGCAAAAAAGGTAACTGCATCAGAGAAGATACAAAAATATCAAAAAATATACATCTAATAACAGATCTTCAAAATACATAAGTAAACTTGGACAAAGTAAAACATGGAGACAACTTTACAAATACAGTAAGAAATTTGAACACACCAATTCCACAAACCCAGAAAATATTCAGAAAGGATTTAGACAATTAGAAAATGTGATTTTAAAATATTTCTAGGGAGGAGCCAAGATGGCGGAGGAGTAGGACGGGGAGACCACTTTCTCTCCTACAAATTCATCAAAAGAATAACTGAATGCAGAGCAAACCTCACAAAACAACTTCTGATCGCTAGCTGAGGTCATCAGGCGCCCAGAAAAGCAGACCATTGTCTTCGAAAGGAGGTAGGACAAAATATAAAAGATAAAAAGTGAGACAAAAGAGCTAAAGACGGAGACCCGTCCCGGGAAGGGAGTCTTAGGCGGCCTTGCTTGGGCTAGGGTCCGGGCCTGAGGGCCCTGAGGACAATCGGAGGGAGCTTCTGTGAGGTGCCAACTTGAACTGTGGGAGACCAAAAGAGAGAAAATTAACCGGCCGGAACACACTGCCGGCCGTTCGCAGAACAAAGGGACGGAGAAAGTCCCAAGAAGAGGTCGCAGGCTGCGGACCCGCCCAGCCCCGCCGGAGGCAGGAGGCAGGGGGGAGGGGAAGGTCGCAGCGAGACACAGGGCGCGGGCGGGGACTGGGGCTGGGGACGCAGAGGGCGGAAGGCGCGCGCACCCGACTGGCGTCAGCGGAAACTGAGACTGGGTCCGCGGAAGGGAGTGAGTGTGCCACACCTGGGGATAGTGCGCCCATCAAGCCCCTCGCTGCCTGGACCGCTCTGACGGGGAAGGCACAGAGAGCAGGCGCAGCTTTTCCTTCCCCGCTTTTGTGTAACACCCGAGGGCTGGAACCTAGCGCAGCGCGGGGCGCGCTCCATATAGAACAGCCGGGAGCCTGAGCAGCGGCAGACGGAGAAAGCAGCGTCAGCCCCTCCCGGCAGCGCCAGCCCGCCCCCGCAGGGCCAGCCCCTCCCCACAGCGTCAGCCCCGCCCCGCAGCGCCAGCCCCTCCCCGCAGCGTCAGCCCCGCCCCGCAGCGTCAGCCCCGCCCCGCAGCGCAACGGAACTAGCTAACTGAATAAGAGTCCACCTCCGCCCGCCTGTGTCAGGGCGGAAATGAGGCTCTGAAGAGACCGGCAAACAGAAGCCAAATAAACAAAGGGAACCGCTTCAGAAGGGACTGGTGCAACAGACTAAAATCCCTCTAGAAAACACCGACTTCACCGGAAGGGCCCTGTAGATATCGAGAAGTGTAAGCTGGAACGAGGAGCTATCTGACACTGAGCCGAACCCACACTGACCGCAACAGCTCCAGAGAAATTCCTAGATATATTTTTACTTTTTTTTTTCTAAGTAAGGAAAAAAAAAATTTTTTTTTCTTTTTATATTTTTTCTTTTTTATTTTTTCTCTTTTATTTTCCTTTAAAATTCCCTATTACTCCCCCATTACTCCTTAACTTTCATTTACATAGATTTTTACGATTTTTTTAATTAGGGGAAAAAAAAAATTTTTTTTTTTCTTTCTTTTTTTTTTTTCTTTTTCTTTTTTTCTTTTTTCTTCTTTTTTTCCTTTCCGTTTTCTCTTTTATTTTCTATTTTTCTTTTTCTCTTATTTCTTTTAAAGTCCTCTAGTACTCCTCTACTACTCTTCATTTTCATTTTCACTACACTATAACCTTACCAAAAAAAAAAGAAGCCCTATCTTTAAACCGAAGATTATTCTCTCCCAATCTTGACTCTCTGTTTTCTACCTCAGAACACCTCTATTTCCTCCTTTCCCCTTCTCTTCCCAATCCAATTCTGTGAATCCTTGTAGGTGTCTGAGATACGGAGAACACCCTGGGAACAGACAGCTGCGTAGATCTGTCTCTCTCCTCTTGAGTCCCCCTTTTTCTCCTCCTGCTCATCTCTATCTCCCTCCTCCCTTTTCTCCTGTTCATGTAACTCTGTGAACCTCTCTGGGTGTCCCTAACAGGGGAGAATCTTTTCGCCATTAACCTAGAAGTTTTATTATCAGTGCTGTAGAGTTGGAGAAGTCCTGAGACTACAGGAAGAATAAAACTGAAATCCAGAGGCAGGAAACTTAAGCCCAAAACCTGAGAACACCAGAAAACTCCTGACTACATGGAACTTTAAGCAATAAGTGACCGTCCAAAAGCTCCATACCTACACTGAAACCAACCACCACCCAAGAGCCAGTAAGTTTTAGAGCAAGACATACCACGCAAATTCTCCAGCAACACAGGAACATAGCCCCGAATGTCAACATACAGGCTGCCCAAGGTGACACCTAACACATAGACCCGTCTCAAAACTCATTACTGGGCACTCCATTGCTCTCCAAAAAGAAGAAATCAAGTTCCACGCACCAGTACACTGACGCAAGCTTCCCTAACCGGGAAACCTTGACAAGCCAATCGTCTAACCCCACCCACTGGGTAAATCCTCCACAATAAAAAAGAACCACAGACCTCCAGAATACAGAAAGTCCACTCCAGACACAGCAATCTAAACAAGATGAAAAGGCAAAGAAATACCCAACAGGTAAAGGAACAGGAAAAATGCCCACCAAGTCAAACAAAAGAGGAGGAGATAGGGAATCTACCTGAAAAAGAATTTAGAATAATGATAATAAAAATGATCCAAAATCTTGAAAACAAAATGGAGTTACAGATAAATAGCCTGGAGACAAAGATTGAAAAGATACAAGAATTGTTTAATAAAGACCTAGAAGAAATAAAAAAGAGTCAATTAAAAATGAACAATGCAATGAATGAGATCAAAAACACTTGGAGGGAACCAAGAGTAGAATAACGGAGGCAGAAGATAGGATAAGTGAGGTAGAAGATAAAATGGTGGAAATAAATGAAGCAGAGAGGAAAAAAGAAAAAAGGATCAAAAGAAATGAGGACAACCTCAGGGACCTCTGGGACAATGTGAAACGCCCCAACATTCGAATCATAGGAGTCCCAGAAGAAGAAGACAAAAAGAAAGGCCATGAGAAAATACTCGAGGAGATAATAGCTGAAAACTTCCCTAAAATGGGGAAGGAAATAGCCACTCAAGTCCAAGAAACCCAGAGAGTCCCAAACAGGATAAACCCAAGGCGAAACACCCAAGACACATATTAATCAAACTGACAAAGATCAAACACAAAGAACAAATATTAAAAGCAGCAAGGGAAAAACAACAAATAACACACAAAGGGATTCCCATAAGGATAACAGCTGACCTATCAATAGAAACCTCCAGGCCAGAAGGGAATGGCAGGACGTCCTGAAAGTAATGAAAGAGAATAACCTACAACCTAGATTACTGTATCCAGCAAGGATCTCATTCAGATATGAAGGAGAACTCAAAAGCTTTACAGATAAGCAAAAGCTGAGAGAATTCAGCACACCAAACCAGCTCTTCAACAAATGCTAAAGGATCTTCTCTAGACAGGAAATGCAGAAAGGTTGTATAAACGTGAACCCAAAACAACAAAGTAAATGGCAACAGGACCACACCTATCAATAATTACCCTAAATGTAAATGGGTTGAATGCCCCAACCAAAAGACAAAGATTGGCTGAATGGATACAAAAACAAGACCCCCATATATGCTGTCTACAAGAGACCCACCTCAAAACAAGAGACACATACAGACTAAAAGTGAAGGGCTGGAAAAAAATATTTCATGCAAATGGAGACCAAAAGAAAGCAGGAGTCGCAATACTCATATCAGATAAAATAGACTTTCAAATAAAAGCTGTGAAAAGAGACAAAGAAGGACACTACATAATGATCAAAGGATCAATCCAAGAAGAAGATATAACAATTATAAATATATATGCACCCAACATAGGAGCACCGCAATATGTATGGCAAACACTAACGAGTATGAAAGAGGAAATTAATAGTAACACAATAATAGTGGGAGACTTTAATACCCCACTCACAACTATGGATAGATCAACTAAACAGAAAATTAACAAGGAAACACAAACTTTAAATGACACAATGGACCAGCTAGACCTAATTGATATCTATAGGACATTTCACCCCAAAACAATCAACTTCACCTTTTTCTCAAGTGCACACGGAAACTTCTCCAGAATAGATCACATCCTGGGCCATAAATCTAGTCTTGGAAAATTCAAAAAAATTGAAATCATTCCAGTCATCTTTTCTGACCACAGTGCAGTAAGATTAGATCTCAATTACAGGAAAAAATTGTTAAAAATTCAAACATATGGAGGCTAAATAACACGCTTCTGAATAACCAACAAATCATAGAAGAAATCAAAAAAGAAATCAAAATATGTATAGAAATGAATGAAAATGAAAACACAACAACCCAAAACCTATGGGACACTGTAAAAGCAGTGCTAAGGGGAAAGTTCATAGCATTACAGGCTTACATCAAGAAACAAGAAAAAAAGCCAAATAAATAACCTAACTCTACACCTAAAGCAATTAGAGAAGGAAGAAATGAAGAACCCCAGGGTTAGCAGAAGGAAAGAAATCTTAAAAATCAGGGCAGTAAAATAAATGCAATAGAACTAAAGAGACGCATGCAAAAATCAACAAAGCTAAAAGCTGGTTTTTTGAAAAAAAATAAACAAAATGACAACATTAGCAAGACTCATTAAGAAACAAAGAGAGAAGAACCAAATTAACAAAAATTAGAAAATGAAAATGGAGAGATCACAACAGACAACACTGAAATACAAAGGATCATAAGAGACTACTACCAGCAGCTCTATGCCAATAAAATGGACAACTTGGATGAAATGGACAAATTCTAGAAAAGTATAACCTTCCAAAACTGAACCAGGAAGAAATAGAAGATCTTAACAGACCCATCACAAGCAAGGAAATCGAAACTGTCATCAAAAATCTTCCAGCAAACAAAAGCCAGGACCAGATGGCTTCACAGCTGAATTCTACCAAAAATTTAGAGAGGAGCTAACACCTATCTTACTCAAACTCTTCCAGAAAATTGCAGATGAAGGTAAGCTTCCAAACTCATCCTATGAGGCCACCATCACCCTAATTCCAAAACCAGACAAAGATGCCACAAAAAAAAAAAAAAACTACAGGCCAATATCACTGATGAACATAGATGCAAAAATCCTTAACAAAATTCTAGCAAACAGAATCCAACAACATATTAAAAAAATCATACACCATGACCAAGTGGGCTTTATCCCAGGAATGCAAGGATTCTTTAATATCCGCAAATCAATCAATGTAATACACCACATTAACAAATTGAAAGATAAAAACCATATGATTATCTCAATAGATGCAGAGAAAGCCTTTGACAAAATTCAACA